>NC_138093.1:43334546-43496046 GCF_964212035.1 Myotis nattereri | reverse complement strand
GATTTACTTTAATTTCAAGGGGTTCTTCCAAGTTTTTAATCATTATTGGAAACTCTAATTACGTATTTAAGAGTTTTACCACAACTAGAGAGTTTTCTTACAAATATGTACTGGAACCGTCAGGATTTTAACAGAGTCACACAAAACTCGCCAGAGTAATGGGGCCTCAATTGTAAACATACGCAGTTTAGACCTCACTCACAGGCTTTCTACACAAATTTTGAGCTGTATAAACAAGAATTCCAAATATTTGAAAGCAAATTCAAGTGAAAACACTCCCTAAAGTGCCCAGAGTTGTAAATATTATCAGTTTGCTGGTCATTTCACAGCTTTCCACTGGTAATGTCTGTGATTACAAACGGCAGGAAATGTAGGAAGAATCAATTTACTTTAATTTCAAGGGGTTCTTCCAAGTTTTTAATCATTTCTGGAAACTCTAATTACGTATTTTAAGAGTTTTACCACGACTAGAGAGCTTTCTTACAAATATGTACTGGAACCGTCAGGATTTTAAAAGAGTCATACAAAAGTCACCAGAGTAATGCGGCCTCAATTGTAAACATAAGCAGTACAGTCCTCCCTTACAGGCTTTCTACACAAATTTTGAGCTGTATAAACAAGAATTCCTAATATTTGAAAGCAAATTCAAGTGAAAACGCTCCCTAAAGTGCCCAGAGTTGTAAATATTATCAGTTTGCTGGTCATTTCACAGCTTTCCACTGGTAATGTCTGTGATTACAAACGGCAGAAAATGTAGGAAGAATCTATTTACTTTAATTTCAAGGGGTTCTTCCAAGTTTTTAATCATTTCTGGAAACTCTGATTACGTATTTTAAGAGTTTTACCACAACTAGAGAGTTTTCTTACAAATATGTACTGGAACCGTCAGGATTTTAACAGAGTCACACAAAACTCGCCAGAGTAATGGGGCCTCAATTGTAAACATACGCAGTTTAGACCTCACTCACAGGCTTTCTACACAACTTTTGAGCTGTATAAACAAGAATTCCTAATATTTGAAAGCAAATTCAACTGAAAACGCTCCCTAAAGTGCCTGGAGTTGTAAATATTGTCACTTTGCTGGTCATTTCACGGCTTTCCACTGGAAATGTCTGTGATTACAAACGGCAGAAAATGTAGGAATAATCTATTTACTTTAATTTCAAGGGGTTCTTCCAAGTTTTTAATCATTTCTGGAAACTCTGATTACGTATTTTAAGAGTTTTACCAGAACTAGAGAGTTTTCTTACAAATATGTACTGGAACCGTCAGGATTTTAACAGAGTCACACAAAACTCGCCAGAGTAATGGGGCCTCAATTGTAAACATACGCAGTTTAGACCTCACTCACAGGCTTTCTACACAAATTTTGAGCTGTATAAACAAGAATTCCTAATATTTGAAAGCAAATTCAACTGATAACGCTCCCTAAAGTGCCCGGAGATGTAAATATTGTCACTTTGCTGGTCATTTCACGGCTTTCCACAGGTAATGTCTGTGATTACAAACGGCAGGAAATGTAGGAAGAATCTATTTACTTTAATTTGAAGGGGTTCTTCCAAGTTTTTAATCATTTCTGGAAACTGTAATTGCGTATTTTAAGAGTTTTACCAAAACTAGAGACTTTTCTTACAAATATGTACTGGAACCGTCAGAATTTTAACAGAGTCACACAAAACTCGCCAGAGTAATGCGGTCTCAATTGTAAACATAAGCAGTACAGTGCTCACTTACAGGCTTTCTGCACAAATTTTGAGCTGTATAAACAAGAATTCCTAATATTTGAAAGCAAATTCAAGTGAAAACGGTCCCTAAAGTGCCTGGAGTTGTAAATATTATCAGTTTGCTGGTCATTTCACGGCTTTCCACTGGTAATGTCTGTGATTACAAACGGCAGGAAATGTAGGAAGAATCGATTTACTTTAATTTCAAGGGGTTCTTCCAAGTTTTTAATCATTTCTGGAAACTCTAATTACGTACTTTAAGAGTTTTACCACAACTTGAGAGTTTTCTTACAAATATGTACTGGAACCGTCAGGATTTTAACAGAGTCACACAAAAGTCGCCAGAGTAATGCGGCCTCAATTGTAAACATACGCAGTTTAGACCTCACTCACAGGCTTTCTACACAAATTTTGAGCTGTATAAACAAGAATTCCTAATATTTGAAAGCAAATTCAACTGATAACGCTCCCTAAAGTGCCCGGAGTTGTAAATATTGTCACTTTGCTGGTCATTTCATGGCTTTCCACTGGTAATGTCTGTGATTACAAACGGCAGGAAATGTATGAAGAATCGATTTACTTTAATTTTAAGGGGTTCTTCCAAGTTTTTAATCATTTCTGGAAACACTAATTACGTATTTAAGAGTTTTACCACAACTAGAGAGTTTTCTTACAAATATGTACTGGAACCGTCAGGATTTTAAAAGAGTCATACAAAAGTCACCAGAGTAATGCGGCCTCAATTGTAAACATAAGCAGTACAGTCCTCACTTACAGGCTTTCTACACATTTTTAGCTGTATAAACAAGAATTACTAATATTTGAAAGCAAATTCAAGTGAAAACGCTCCCTAAAGTGCCCGGAGTTGTAAATATTGTCACTTTGCTGGTCATTTCACGGCTTTCCACTGCTAATGTCTGTGATTACAAACGGCAGGAAATGTAGGAAGAATTGATTTACTTTAATTTCAAGGGGTTCTTCCAAGTTTTTAATCATTTCTGGAAACTCTAATTACGTATTTAAGAGTTTTACCACAACTAGAGAGTTTTCTTACAAATATGTACTGGAACCGTCAGGATTTTAACAGAGTCATACAAAACTCGCCAGAGTAATGGGGCCTCAATTGTAAACATACGCAGTTTAGACCTCACTCACAGGCTTTCTACACAAATTTTGAGCTGTATAAACAAGAATTCCTAATATTTGAAAGCAAATTCAACTGATAACGCTCCCTAATGTGCCCGGAGTTGTAAATATTATCAGTTTGCTGGTCATTTCACGGCTTTCCACTGGTAATGTCTGTGATTACAAACGGCAGGAAATGTAGGAAGAATCGAATTACTTTAATTTCAAGGGGTTCTTCCAAGTTTTTAATCATTTCTGGAAACTCTAATTACGTATTTTAAGAGTTTTACCACAACTAGAGAGTTTTCTTACAAATATGTACTGGAACCGTCAGGATTTTAACTGAGTCACACAAAAGTCGCCAGAGTAATGCGGCCTCAATTGTAAACATAAGCAGTACAGTCCTCCCTTACAGGCTTTCTGTACAAATTTTGAGCTGTATAAACAAGAATTCCAAATATTTGAAAGCAAATTCAAGTGAAAACGCTCCCTAAAGTGCCCGGAGTTGTAAATATTGTCACTTTGCTGGTCATTTCACGGCTTTCCACTGGTAATGTCTGTGATTACAAACGGCAGGAAATGTAGGAAGAATCGAATTACTTTAATTTCAAGGGGTTCTTCCAAGTTTTTAATCATTTCTGGAAACTCTAATTACGTATTTTAAGAGTTTTACCACAACTAGAGAGTTTTCTTACAAATATGTACTGGAACCGTCAGGATTTTAACAGAGTCACACAAAACTCGCCAGAGTAATGCGGTCTCAATTGTAAACATAAGCAGTACAGTCCTCACTTACAGGCTTTCTATACAAATTTTGAGCTGTATAAACAAGAATTCCAAATATTTGAAAGCAAATTCAAGTGAAAACGCTCCCTAAAGTGCCCAGAGTTGTAAATATTATCAGTTTGCTGGTCATTTCACGGCTTTCCACTGGTAATGTCTGTGATTACAAACGGCAGGAAATGTAGGAAGAATCGATTTACTTTAATTTCAAGGGGTTCTTCCAAGTTTTTAATCATTTCTGGAAACTCTAATTACGTATTTAAGAGTTTTACCACAACTTGAGAGTTTTCTTACAAATACGTACTGGAACCGTCAGGATTTTAACAGAGTCACACAAATCTCGCCAGAGTAATGGGGCCTCAATTGTAAACATACGCAGTTTAGACCTCACTCACAGGCTTTCTACACAAATTTTGAGCTGTATAAACAAGAATTCCTAATATTTGAAAGCAAATTCAACTGATAACGCTCCCTAAAGTGCCCGGAGTTGTAAATATTGTCACTTTGCTGGTCATTTCACGGCTTTCCACTGGTAATGTCTGTGATTACAAACGGCAGGAAATGTAGGAAGAATCGATTTACTTTAATTTCAAGGGGTTCTTCCAAGTTTTTAATCATTTCTGGAAACTCTAATTACGTATTTAAGAGTTTTACCACAACTAGAGAGTTTTCTTACAAATATGTACTGGAACCGTCAGGATTTTAACAGAGTCACACAAAACTCGCCAGAGTAATGGGGCCTCAATTGTAAACATACGCAGTTTAGACCTCACTCACAGGCTTTCTACACAAATTTTGAGCTGTATAAACAAGAATTCCTAATATTTGAAAGCAAATTCAACTGAAAACGCTCCCTAAAGTGACCGGAGTTGTAAATATTATCAGTTTGCTGGTCATTTCACGGCTTTCCACTGGTAATGTCTGTGATTACAAACGGCAGGAAATGTAGGAAGAATCTATTTACTTTAATTTGAAGGGGTTCTTCCAAGTTTTTAATCATTTCTGGAAACTGTAATTGCGTATTTTAAGAGTTTTACCAAAACTAGAGACTTTTCTTACAAATATGTACTGGAACCGTCAGAATTTTAACAGAGTCACACAAAACTCGCCAGAGTAATGCGGTCTCAATTGTAAACATAAGCAGTACAGTGCTCACTTACAGGCTTTCTGCACAAATTTTGAGCTGTATAAACAAGAATTCCTAATATTTGAAAGCAAATTCAAGTGAAAACGGTCCCTAAAGTGCCTGGAGTTGTAAATATTATCAGTTTGCTGGTCATTTCACGGCTTTCCACTGGTAATGTCTGTGATTACAAACGGCAGGAAATGTAGGAAGAATCGATTTACTTTAATTTCAAGGGGTTCTTCCAAGTTTTTAATCATTTCTGGAAACTCTAATTACGTACTTTAAGAGTTTTACCACAACTTGAGAGTTTTCTTACAAATATGTACTGGAACCGTCAGGATTTTAAAAGAGTCATAAAAAAGTCGCCAGAGTAATGGGACCTCAATTGTAAACATGAGCAGTACAGTCCTCACTTACAGGCTTTCTGTACAAATTTTGAGCTGTATAAACAAGAATTCCAAATATTTGAAAGCAAATTCAAGTGAAAACGCTCCCTAAAGTGCCCGGAGTTGTAAATATTGTCACTTTGCTGGTCATTTCACGGCTTTCCACTGGTAATGTCTGTGATTACAAACGGCAGGAAATGTAGGAAGAATCGAATTACTTTAATTTCAAGGGGTTCTTCCAAGTTTTTAATCATTTCTGGAAACTCTAATTACGTATTTTAAGAGTTTTACCACAACTAGAGAGTTTTCTTACAAATATGTACTGGAACCGTCAGGATTTTAACAGAGTCACACAAAACTCGCCAGAGTAATGCGGTCTCAATTGTAAACATAAGCAGTACAGTCCTCACTTACAGGCTTTCTATACAAATTTTGAGCTGTATAAACCTGAATTCCAAATATTTGAAAGCAAATTCAAGTGAAAACGCTCCCTAAAGTGCCCAGAGTTGTAAATATTATCAGTTTGCTGGTCATTTCACGGCTTTCCACTGGTAATGTCTGTGATTACAAACGGCAGGAAATGTAGGAAGAATCGATTTACTTTAATTTCAAGGGGTTCTTCCAAGTTTTTAATCATTTCTGGAAACTCTAATTACGTATTTAAGAGTTTTACCACAACTTGAGAGTTTTCTTACAAATATGTACTGGAACCGTCAGGATTTTAACAGAGTCACACAAATCTCGCCAGAGTAATGGGGCCTCAATTGTAAACATACGCAGTTTAGACCTCACTCACAGGCTTTCTACACAAATTTTGAGCTGTATAAACAAGAATTCCTAATATTTGAAAGCAAATTCAACTGATAACGCTCCCTAAAGTGCCCGGAGTTGTAAATATTGTCACTTTGCTGGTCATTTCACGGCTTTCCACTGGTAATGTCTGTGATTACAAACGGCAGGAAATGTAGGAAGAATCGATTTACTTTAATTTCAAGGGGTTCTTCCAAGTTTTTAATCATTTCTGGAAACTCTAATTACGTATTTAAGAGTTTTACCACAACTAGAGAGTTTTCTTACAAATATGTACTGGAACCGTCAGGATTTTAACAGAGTCACACAAAACTCGCCAGAGTAATGGGGCCTCAATTGTAAACATACGCAGTTTAGACCTCACTCACAGGCTTTCTACACAAATTTTGAGCTGTATAAACAAGAATTCCAAATATTTGAAAGCAAATTCAAGTGAAAACGCTCCCTAAAGTGCCCGGAGTTGTAAATATTGTCACTTTGCTGGTCATTTCACGGCTTTCCACTGGTAATGTCTGTGATTACAAACGGCATGAAATGTAGGAAGAATCGAATTACTTTAATTTCAAGGGGTTCTTCCAAGTTTTTAATCATTTCTGGAAACTCTGATTACGTATTTTAAGAGTTTTACCACAACTAGAGAGTTTTCTTACAAATATGTACTGGAACCGTCAGGATTTTAACAGAGTCACACAAAACTCGCCAGAGTAATGGGGCCTCAATTGTAAACATACGCAGTTTAGACCTCACTCACAGGCTTTCTACACAAATTTTGAGCTGTATAAACAAGAATTCCTAATATTTGAAAGCAAATTCAACTGAAAACGCTCCCTAAAGTGCCCGGAGTTGTAAATATTATCAGTTTGCTGGTCATTTCACGGCTTTCCACTGGTAATGTCTGTGATTACAAACGGCAGGAAATGTAGGAAGAATCGATTTACTTTAATTTCAAGGGGTTCTTCCAAGTTTTTAATCATTTCTGGAAACTCTAATTACGTATTTAAGAGTTTTACCACAACTAGAGAGTTTTCTTACAAATATGTACTGGAACCGTCAGGATTTTAACAGAGTCACACAAAACTCGCCAGAGTAATGGGGCCTCAATTGTAAACATACGCAGTTTAGACCTCACTCACAGGCTTTCTACACAAATTTTGAGCTGTATAAACAAGAATTCCAAATATTTGAAAGCAAATTCAAGTGAAAACGCTCCCTAAAGTGCCCGGAGTTGTAAATATTGTCACTTTGCTGGTCATTTCACGGCTTTCCACTGGTAATGTCTGTGATTACAAACGGCAGGAAATGTAGGAAGAATCGAATTACTTTAATTTCAAGGGGTTCTTCCAAGTTTTTAATCATTTCTGGAAACTCTGATTACGTATTTTAAGAGTTTTACCACAACTAGAGAGTTTTCTTACAAATATGTACTGGAACCGTCAGGATTTTAACAGAGTCACACAAAACTCGCCAGAGTAATGGGGCCTCAATTGTAAACATACGCAGTTTAGACCTCACTCACAGGCTTTCTACACAAATTTTGAGCTGTATAAACAAGAATTCCTAATATTTGAAAGCAAATTCAACTGAAAACGCTCCCTAAAGTGCCCGGAGTTGTAAATATTATCAGTTTGCTGGTCATTTCACGGCTTTCCACTGGTAATGTCTGTGATTACAAACGGCAGGAAATGTAGGAAGAATCTATTTACTTTAATTTGAAGGGGTTCTTCCAAGTTTTTAATCATTTCTGGAAACTGTAATTGCGTATTTTAAGAGTTTTACCAAAACTAGAGACTTTTCTTACAAATATGTACTGGAACCGTCAGAATTTTAACAGAGTCACACAAAACTCGCCAGAGTAATGCGGTCTCAATTGTAAACATAAGCAGTACAGTGCTCACTTACAGGCTTTCTGCACAAATTTTGAGCTGTATAAACAAGAATTCCTAATATTTGAAAGCAAATTCAAGTGAAAACGGTCCCTAAAGTGCCTGGAGTTGTAAATATTATCAGTTTGCTGGTCATTTCACGGCTTTCCACTGGTAATGTCTGTGATTACAAACGGCAGGAAATGTAGGAAGAATCGATTTACTTTAATTTCAAGGGGTTCTTCCAAGTTTTTAATCATTTCTGGAAACTCTAATTACGTACTTTAAGAGTTTTACCACAACTTGAGAGTTTTCTTACAAATATGTACTGGAACCGTCAGGATTTTAAAAGAGTCATAAAAAAGTCGCCAGAGTAATGGGGCCTCAATTGTAAACATGAGCAGTACAGTCCTCACTTACAGGCTTTCTACACATTTTTAGCTGTATAAACAAGAATTACTAATATTTGAAAGCAAATTCAAGTGAAAACGCTCCCTAAAGTGCCCGGAGTTGTAAATATTGTCACTTTGCTGGTCATTTCACGGCTTTCCACTGCTAATGTCTGTGATTACAAACGGCAGGAAATGTAGGAAGAATTGATTAACTTTAATTTCAAGGGGTTCTTCCAAGTTTTTAATCATTTCTGGAAACTCTAATTACGTATTTAAGAGTTTTACCACAACTAGAGAGTTTTCTTACAAATATGTACTGGAACCGTCAGGATTTTAACAGAGTCATACAAAACTCGCCAGAGTAATGGGGCCTCAATTGTAAACATACGCAGTTTAGACCTCACTCACAGGCTTTCTACACAAATTTTGAGCTGTATAAACAAGAATTCCTAATATTTGAAAGCAAATTCAACTGATAACGCTCCCTAATGTGCCCGGAGTTGTAAATATTATCAGTTTGCTGGTCATTTCACGGCTTTCCACTGGTAATGTCTGTGATTACAAACGGCAGGAAATGTAGGAAGAATCGATTTACTTTAATTTCAAGGGGTTCTTCCAAGTTTTTAATCATTTCTGGAAACTCTAATTACGTATTTAAGAGTTTTACCACAACTAGAGAGTTTTCTTACAAATATGTACTGGAACCGTCAGGATTTTAACAGAGTCACACAAAACTCGCCAGAGTAATGGGGCCTCAATTGTAAACATACGCAGTTTAGACCTCACTCACAGGCTTTCTACACAAATTTTGAGCTGTATAAACAAGAATTCCAAATATTTGAAAGCAAATTCAAGTGAAAACGCTCCCTAAAGTGCCCGGAGTTGTAAATATTGTCACTTTGCTGGTCATTTCACGGCTTTCCACTGGTAATGTCTGTGATTACAAACGGCAGGAAATGTAGGAAGAATCGAATTACTTTAATTTCAAGGGGTTCTTCCAAGTTTTTAATCATTTCTGGAAACTCTGATTACGTATTTTAAGAGTTTTACCACAACTAGAGAGTTTTCTTACAAATATGTACTGGAACCGTCAGGATTTTAAAAGAGTCATAAAAAAGTCGCCAGAGTAATGGGACCTCAATTGTAAACATGAGCAGTACAGTCCTCACTTACAGGCTTTCTACACATTTTTAGCTGTATAAACAAGAATTACTAATATTTGAAAGCAAATTCAAGTGAAAACGCTCCCTAAAGTGCCCGGAGTTGTAAATATTGTCACTTTGCTGGTCATTTCACGGCTTTCCACTGCTAATGTCTGTGATTACAAACGGCAGGAAATGTAGGAAGAATTGATTTACTTTAATTTCAAGGGGTTCTTCCAAGTTTTTAATCATTTCTGGAAACTCTAATTACGTATTTAAGAGTTTTACCACAACTAGAGAGTTTTCTTACAAATATGTACTGGAACCGTCAGTATTTTAACAGAGTCATACAAAACTCGCCAGAGTAATGGGGCCTCAATTGTAAACATACGCAGTTTAGACCTCACTCACAGGCTTTCTACACAAATTTTGAGCTGTATAAACAAGAATTCCTAATATTTGAAAGCAAATTCAACTGATAACGCTCCCTAATGTGCCCGGAGTTGTAAATATTATCAGTTTGCTGGTCATTTCACGGCTTTCCACTGGTAATGTCTGTGATTAAAAACGGCAGGAAATGTAGGAAGAATCTATTTACTTTAATTTCAAGGGGTTCTTCCAAGTTTTTAATCATTTCTGGAAACTCTAATTACGTATTTTAAGAGTTTTACCACAACTAGAGAGTTTTCTTACAAATATGTACTGGAACCGTCAGGATTTTAACAGAGTCACACAAAAGTCGCCAGAGTAATGCGGCCTCAATTGTAAACATAAGCAGTACAGTCCTCCCTTACAGGCTTTCTGTACAAATTTTGAGCTGTATAAGCAAGAATTCCAAATATTTGAAAGCAAATTCAAGTGAAAACGCTCCCTAAAGTGCCCAGAGTTGTAAATATTGTCACTTTGCTGGTCATTTCACGGCTTTCCACTGGTAATGTCTGTGATTACAAACGGCAGGAAATGTAGGAAGAATCGAATTACTTTAATTTCAAGGGGTTCTTCCAAGTTTTTAATCATTTCTGGAAACTCTAATTACGTATTTTAAGAGTTTTACCACAACTAGAGAGTTTTCTTACAAATATGTACTGGAACCGTCAGGATTTTAACAGAGTCACACAAAACTCGCCAGAGTAATGCGGTCTCAATTGTAAACTTAAGCAGTACAGTCCTCACTTACAGGCTTTCTATACAAATTTTGAGCTGTATAAACAAGAATTCCAAATATTTGAAAGCAAATTCAAGTGAAAACGCTCCCTAAAGTGCCCAGAGTTGTAAATATTATCAGTTTGCTGGTCATTTCACGGCTTTCCACTGGTAATGTCTGTGATTACAAACGGCAGGAAATGTAGGAAGAATCGATTTACTTTAATTTCAAGGGGTTCTTCCAAGTTTTTAATCATTTCTGGAAACTCTAATTACGTATTTAAGAGTTTTACCACAACTTGAGAGTTTTCTTACAAATATGTACTGGAACCGTCAGGATTTTAACAGAGTCACACAAATCTCGCCAGAGTAATGGGGCCTCAATTGTAAACATACGCAGTTTAGACCTCACTCACAGGCTTTCTACACAAATTTTGAGCTGTATAAACAAGAATTCCTAATATTTGAAAGCAAATTCAACTGATAACGCTCCCTAAAGTGCCCGGAGTTGTAAATATTGTCACTTTGCTGGTCATTTCACGGCTTTCCACTGGTAATGTCTGTGATTACAAACGGCAGGAAATGTAGGAAGAATCGATTTACTTTAATTTCAAGGGGTTCTTCCAAGTTTTTAATCATTTCTGGAAACTCTAATTACGTATTTAAGAGTTTTACCACAACTAGAGAGTTTTCTTACAAATATGTACTGGAACCGTCAGGATTTTAACAGAGTCACACAAAACTCGCCAGAGTAATGGGGCCTCAATTGTAAACATACGCAGTTTAGACCTCACTCACAGGCTTTCTACACAAATTTTGAGCTGTATAAACAAGAATTCCAAATATTTGAAAGCAAATTCAAGTGAAAACGCTCCCTAAAGTGCCCGGAGTTGTAAATATTGTCACTTTGCTGGTCATTTCACGGCTTTCCACTGGTAATGTCTGTGATTACAAACGGCAGGAAATGTAGGAAGAATCGAATTACTTTAATTTCAAGGGGTTCTTCCAAGTTTTTAATCATTTCTGGAAACTCTGATTACGTATTTTAAGAGTTTTACCACAACTAGAGAGTTTTCTTACAAATATGTACTGGAACCGTCAGGATTTTAACAGAGTCACACAAAACTCGCCAGAGTAATGGGGCCTCAATTGTAAACATACGCAGTTTAGACCTCACTCACAGGCTTTCTACACAAATTTTGAGCTGTATAAACAAGAATTCCTAATATTTGAAAGCAAATTCAACTGATAACGCTCCCTAATGTGCCCGGAGTTGTAAATATTATCAGTTTGCTGGTCATTTCACGGCTTTCCACTGGTAATGTCTGTGATTACAAACGGCAGGAAATGTAGGAATAATCTATTTACTTTAATTTCAAGGGGTTCTTCCAAGTTTTTAATCATTTCTGGAAACTCTGATTACGTATTTTAAGAGTTTTACCACAACTAGAGAGTTTTCTTACAAATATGTACTGGAACCGTCAGGATTTTAAAAGAGTCATAAAAAAGTCGCCAGAGTAATGGGACCTCAATTGTAAACATGAGCAGTACAGTCCTCACTTACAGGCTTTCTACACATTTTTAGCTGTATAAACAAGAATTACTAATATTTGAAAGCAAATTCAAGTGAAAACGCTCCCTAAAGTGCCCGGAGTTGTAAATATTGTCACTTTGCTGGTCATTTCACGGCTTTCCACTGCTAATGTCTGTGATTACAAACGGCAGGAAATGTAGGAAGAATTGATTTACTTTAATTTCAAGGGGTTCTTCCAAGTTTTTAATCATTTCTGGAAACTCTAATTACGTATTTAAGAGTTTTACCACAACTAGAGAGTTTTCTTACAAATATGTACTGGAACCGTCAGGATTTTAACAGAGTCACACAAAACTCGCCAGAGTAATGCGGTCTCAATTGTAAACATGAGCAGTACAGTCCTCACTTACAGGCTTTCTATACAAATTTTGAGCTGTATAAACAAGAATTCCAAATATTTGAAAGCAAATTCAAGTGAAAACGCTCCCTAAAGTGCCCAGAGTTGTAAATATTATCAGTTTGCTGGTCATTTCACGGCTTTCCACTGGTAATGTCTGTGATTACAAACGGCAGGAAATGTAGGAAGAATCGATTTACTTTAATTTCAAGGGGTTCTTCCAAGTTTTTAATCATTTCTGGAAACTCTAATTACGTATTTAAGAGTTTTACCACAACTTGAGAGTTTTCTTACAAATATGTACTGGAACCGTCAGGATTTTAACAGAGTCACACAAATCTCGCCAGAGTAATGGGGCCTCAATTGTAAACATACGCAGTTTAGACCTCACTCACAGGCTTTCTACACAAATTTTGAGCTGTATAAACAAGAATTCCTAATATTTGAAAGCAAATTCAACTGATAACGCTCCCTAAAGTGCCCGGAGTTGTAAATATTGTCACTTTGCTGGTCATTTCACGGCTTTCCACTGGTAATGTCTGTGATTACAAACGGCAGGAAATGTAGGAAGAATCGATTTACTTTAATTTCAAGGGGTTCTTCCAAGTTTTTAATCATTTCTGGAAACTCTAATTACGTATTTAAGAGTTTTACCACAACTAGAGAGTTTTCTTACAAATATGTACTGGAACCGTCAGGATTTTAACAGAGTCACACAAAACTCGCCAGAGTAATGGGGCCTCAATTGTAAACATACGCAGTTTAGACCTCACTCACAGGCTTTCTACACAAATTTTGAGCTGTATAAACAAGAATTCCTAATATTTGAAAGCAAATTCAACTGAAAACGCTCCCTAAAGTGACCGGAGTTGTAAATATTATCAGTTTGCTGGTCATTTCACGGCTTTCCACTGGTAATGTCTGTGATTACAAACGGCAGGAAATGTAGGAAGAATCTATTTACTTTAATTTGAAGGGGTTCTTCCAAGTTTTTAATCATTTCTGGAAACTGTAATTGCGTATTTTAAGAGTTTTACCAAAACTAGAGACTTTTCTTACAAATATGTACTGGAACCGTCAGAATTTTAACAGAGTCACACAAAACTCGCCAGAGTAATGCGGTCTCAATTGTAAACATAAGCAGTACAGTGCTCACTTACAGGCTTTCTGCACAAATTTTGAGCTGTATAAACAAGAATTCCTAATATTTGAAAGCAAATTCAAGTGAAAACGGTCCCTAAAGTGCCTGGAGTTGTAAATATTATCAGTTTGCTGGTCATTTCACGGCTTTCCACTGGTAATGTCTGTGATTACAAACGGCAGGAAATGTAGGAAGAATCGATTTACTTTAATTTCAAGGGGTTCTTCCAAGTTTTTAATCATTTCTGGAAACTCTAATTACGTACTTTAAGAGTTTTACCACAACTTGAGAGTTTTCTTACAAATATGTACTGGAACCGTCAGGATTTTAAAAGAGTCATAAAAAAGTCGCCAGAGTAATGGGACCTCAATTGTAAACATGAGCAGTACAGTCCTCACTTACAGGCTTTCTGTACAAATTTTGAGCTGTATAAACAAGAATTCCAAATATTTGAAAGCAAATTCAAGTGAAAACGCTCCCTAAAGTGCCCGGAGTTGTAAATATTGTCACTTTGCTGGTCATTTCACGGCTTTCCACTGGTAATGTCTGTGATTACAAACGGCAGGAAATGTAGGAAGAATCGAATTACTTTAATTTCAAGGGGTTCTTCCAAGTTTTTAATCATTTCTGGAAACTCTAATTACGTATTTTAAGAGTTTTACCACAACTAGAGAGTTTTCTTACAAATATGTACTGGAACCGTCAGGATTTTAACAGAGTCACACAAAACTCGCCAGAGTAATGCGGTCTCAATTGTAAACATAAGCAGTACAGTCCTCACTTACAGGCTTTCTATACAAATTTTGAGCTGTATAAACCTGAATTCCAAATATTTGAAAGCAAATTCAAGTGAAAACGCTCCCTAAAGTGCCCAGAGTTGTAAATATTATCAGTTTGCTGGTCATTTCACGGCTTTCCACTGGTAATGTCTGTGATTACAAACGGCAGGAAATGTAGGAAGAATCGATTTACTTTAATTTCAAGGGGTTCTTCCAAGTTTTTAATCATTTCTGGAAACTCTAATTACGTATTTAAGAGTTTTACCACAACTTGAGAGTTTTCTTACAAATATGTACTGGAACCGTCAGGATTTTAACAGAGTCACACAAATCTCGCCAGAGTAATGGGGCCTCAATTGTAAACATACGCAGTTTAGACCTCACTCACAGGCTTTCTACACAAATTTTGAGCTGTATAAACAAGAATTCCTAATATTTGAAAGCAAATTCAACTGATAACGCTCCCTAAAGTGCCCGGAGTTGTAAATATTGTCACTTTGCTGGTCATTTCACGGCTTTCCACTGGTAATGTCTGTGATTACAAACGGCAGGAAATGTAGGAAGAATCGATTTACTTTAATTTCAAGGGGTTCTTCCAAGTTTTTAATCATTTCTGGAAACTCTAATTACGTATTTAAGAGTTTTACCACAACTAGAGAGTTTTCTTACAAATATGTACTGGAACCGTCAGGATTTTAACAGAGTCACACAAAACTCGCCAGAGTAATGGGGCCTCAATTGTAAACATACGCAGTTTAGACCTCACTCACAGGCTTTCTACACAAATTTTGAGCTGTATAAACAAGAATTCCAAATATTTGAAAGCAAATTCAAGTGAAAACGCTCCCTAAAGTGCCCGGAGTTGTAAATATTGTCACTTTGCTGGTCATTTCACGGCTTTCCACTGGTAATGTCTGTGATTACAAACGGCAGGAAATGTAGGAAGAATCGAATTACTTTAATTTCAAGGGGTTCTTCCAAGTTTTTAATCATTTCTGGAAACTCTGATTACGTATTTTAAGAGTTTTACCACAACTAGAGAGTTTTCTTACAAATATGTACTGGAACCGTCAGGATTTTAACAGAGTCACACAAAACTCGCCAGAGTAATGGGGCCTCAATTGTAAACATACGCAGTTTAGACCTCACTCACAGGCTTTCTACACAAATTTTGAGCTGTATAAACAAGAATTCCTAATATTTGAAAGCAAATTCAACTGAAAACGCTCCCTAAAGTGCCCGGAGTTGTAAATATTATCAGTTTGCTGGTCATTTCACGGCTTTCCACTGGTAATGTCTGTGATTACAAACGGCAGGAAATGTAGGAAGAATCTATTTACTTTAATTTGAAGGGGTTCTTCCAAGTTTTTAATCATTTCTGGAAACTGTAATTGCGTATTTTAAGAGTTTTACCAAAACTAGAGACTTTTCTTACAAATATGTACTGGAACCGTCAGAATTTTAACAGAGTCACACAAAACTCGCCAGAGTAATGCGGTCTCAATTGTAAACATAAGCAGTACAGTGCTCACTTACAGGCTTTCTGCACAAATTTTGAGCTGTATAAACAAGAATTCCTAATATTTGAAAGCAAATTCAAGTGAAAACGGTCCCTAAAGTGCCTGGAGTTGTAAATATTATCAGTTTGCTGGTCATTTCACGGCTTTCCACTGGTAATGTCTGTGATTACAAACGGCAGGAAATGTAGGAAGAATCGATTTACTTTAATTTCAAGGGGTTCTTCCAAGTTTTTAATCATTTCTGGAAACTCTAATTACGTACTTTAAGAGTTTTACCACAACTTGAGAGTTTTCTTACAAATATGTACTGGAACCGTCAGGATTTTAAAAGAGTCATAAAAAAGTCGCCAGAGTAATGGGGCCTCAATTGTAAACATGAGCAGTACAGTCCTCACTTACAGGCTTTCTACACATTTTTAGCTGTATAAACAAGAATTACTAATATTTGAAAGCAAATTCAAGTGAAAACGCTCCCTAAAGTGCCCGGAGTTGTAAATATTGTCACTTTGCTGGTCATTTCACGGCTTTCCACTGCTAATGTCTGTGATTACAAACGGCAGGAAATGTAGGAAGAATTGATTAACTTTAATTTCAAGGGGTTCTTCCAAGTTTTTAATCATTTCTGGAAACTCTAATTACGTATTTAAGAGTTTTACCACAACTAGAGAGTTTTCTTACAAATATGTACTGGAACCGTCAGGATTTTAACAGAGTCATACAAAACTCGCCAGAGTAATGGGGCCTCAATTGTAAACATACGCAGTTTAGACCTCACTCACAGGCTTTCTACACAAATTTTGAGCTGTATAAACAAGAATTCCTAATATTTGAAAGCAAATTCAACTGATAACGCTCCCTAATGTGCCCGGAGTTGTAAATATTATCAGTTTGCTGGTCATTTCACGGCTTTCCACTGGTAATGTCTGTGATTACAAACGGCAGGAAATGTAGGAAGAATCGATTTACTTTAATTTCAAGGGGTTCTTCCAAGTTTTTAATCATTTCTGGAAACTCTAATTACGTATTTAAGAGTTTTACCACAACTAGAGAGTTTTCTTACAAATATGTACTGGAACCGTCAGGATTTTAACAGAGTCACACAAAACTCGCCAGAGTAATGGGGCCTCAATTGTAAACATACGCAGTTTAGACCTCACTCACAGGCTTTCTACACAAATTTTGAGCTGTATAAACAAGAATTCCAAATATTTGAAAGCAAATTCAAGTGAAAACGCTCCCTAAAGTGCCCGGAGTTGTAAATATTGTCACTTTGCTGGTCATTTCACGGCTTTCCACTGGTAATGTCTGTGATTACAAACGGCAGGAAATGTAGGAAGAATCGAATTACTTTAATTTCAAGGGGTTCTTCCAAGTTTTTAATCATTTCTGGAAACTCTGATTACGTATTTTAAGAGTTTTACCACAACTAGAGAGTTTTCTTACAAATATGTACTGGAACCGTCAGGATTTTAAAAGAGTCATAAAAAAGTCGCCAGAGTAATGGGACCTCAATTGTAAACATGAGCAGTACAGTCCTCACTTACAGGCTTTCTACACATTTTTAGCTGTATAAACAAGAATTACTAATATTTGAAAGCAAATTCAAGTGAAAACGCTCCCTAAAGTGCCCGGAGTTGTAAATATTGTCACTTTGCTGGTCATTTCACGGCTTTCCACTGCTAATGTCTGTGATTACAAACGGCAGGAAATGTAGGAAGAATTGATTTACTTTAATTTCAAGGGGTTCTTCCAAGTTTTTAATCATTTCTGGAAACTCTAATTACGTATTTAAGAGTTTTACCACAACTAGAGAGTTTTCTTACAAATATGTACTGGAACCGTCAGTATTTTAACAGAGTCATACAAAACTCGCCAGAGTAATGGGGCCTCAATTGTAAACATACGCAGTTTAGACCTCACTCACAGGCTTTCTACACAAATTTTGAGCTGTATAAACAAGAATTCCTAATATTTGAAAGCAAATTCAACTGATAACGCTCCCTAATGTGCCCGGAGTTGTAAATATTATCAGTTTGCTGGTCATTTCACGGCTTTCCACTGGTAATGTCTGTGATTAAAAACGGCAGGAAATGTAGGAAGAATCTATTTACTTTAATTTCAAGGGGTTCTTCCAAGTTTTTAATCATTTCTGGAAACTCTAATTACGTATTTTAAGAGTTTTACCACAACTAGAGAGTTTTCTTACAAATATGTACTGGAACCGTCAGGATTTTAACAGAGTCACACAAAAGTCGCCAGAGTAATGCGGCCTCAATTGTAAACATAAGCAGTACAGTCCTCCCTTACAGGCTTTCTGTACAAATTTTGAGCTGTATAAGCAAGAATTCCAAATATTTGAAAGCAAATTCAAGTGAAAACGCTCCCTAAAGTGCCCAGAGTTGTAAATATTGTCACTTTGCTGGTCATTTCACGGCTTTCCACTGGTAATGTCTGTGATTACAAACGGCAGGAAATGTAGGAAGAATCGAATTACTTTAATTTCAAGGGGTTCTTCCAAGTTTTTAATCATTTCTGGAAACTCTAATTACGTATTTTAAGAGTTTTACCACAACTAGAGAGTTTTCTTACAAATATGTACTGGAACCGTCAGGATTTTAACAGAGTCACACAAAACTCGCCAGAGTAATGCGGTCTCAATTGTAAACTTAAGCAGTACAGTCCTCACTTACAGGCTTTCTATACAAATTTTGAGCTGTATAAACAAGAATTCCAAATATTTGAAAGCAAATTCAAGTGAAAACGCTCCCTAAAGTGCCCAGAGTTGTAAATATTATCAGTTTGCTGGTCATTTCACGGCTTTCCACTGGTAATGTCTGTGATTACAAACGGCAGGAAATGTAGGAAGAATCGATTTACTTTAATTTCAAGGGGTTCTTCCAAGTTTTTAATCATTTCTGGAAACTCTAATTACGTATTTAAGAGTTTTACCACAACTTGAGAGTTTTCTTACAAATATGTACTGGAACCGTCAGGATTTTAACAGAGTCACACAAATCTCGCCAGAGTAATGGGGCCTCAATTGTAAACATACGCAGTTTAGACCTCACTCACAGGCTTTCTACACAAATTTTGAGCTGTATAAACAAGAATTCCTAATATTTGAAAGCAAATTCAACTGATAACGCTCCCTAAAGTGCCCGGAGTTGTAAATATTGTCACTTTGCTGGTCATTTCACGGCTTTCCACTGGTAATGTCTGTGATTACAAACGGCAGGAAATGTAGGAAGAATCGATTTACTTTAATTTCAAGGGGTTCTTCCAAGTTTTTAATCATTTCTGGAAACTCTAATTACGTATTTAAGAGTTTTACCACAACTAGAGAGTTTTCTTACAAATATGTACTGGAACCGTCAGGATTTTAACAGAGTCACACAAAACTCGCCAGAGTAATGGGGCCTCAATTGTAAACATACGCAGTTTAGACCTCACTCACAGGCTTTCTACACAAATTTTGAGCTGTATAAACAAGAATTCCAAATATTTGAAAGCAAATTCAAGTGAAAACGCTCCCTAAAGTGCCCGGAGTTGTAAATATTGTCACTTTGCTGGTCATTTCACGGCTTTCCACTGGTAATGTCTGTGATTACAAACGGCAGGAAATGTAGGAAGAATCGAATTACTTTAATTTCAAGGGGTTCTTCCAAGTTTTTAATCATTTCTGGAAACTCTGATTACGTATTTTAAGAGTTTTACCACAACTAGAGAGTTTTCTTACAAATATGTACTGGAACCGTCAGGATTTTAACAGAGTCACACAAAACTCGCCAGAGTAATGGGGCCTCAATTGTAAACATACGCAGTTTAGACCTCACTCACAGGCTTTCTACACAAATTTTGAGCTGTATAAACAAGAATTCCTAATATTTGAAAGCAAATTCAACTGATAACGCTCCCTAATGTGCCCGGAGTTGTAAATATTATCAGTTTGCTGGTCATTTCACGGCTTTCCACTGGTAATGTCTGTGATTACAAACGGCAGGAAATGTAGGAATAATCTATTTACTTTAATTTCAAGGGGTTCTTCCAAGTTTTTAATCATTTCTGGAAACTCTGATTACGTATTTTAAGAGTTTTACCACAACTAGAGAGTTTTCTTACAAATATGTACTGGAACCGTCAGGATTTTAAAAGAGTCATAAAAAAGTCGCCAGAGTAATGGGACCTCAATTGTAAACATGAGCAGTACAGTCCTCACTTACAGGCTTTCTACACATTTTTAGCTGTATAAACAAGAATTACTAATATTTGAAAGCAAATTCAAGTGAAAACGCTCCCTAAAGTGCCCGGAGTTGTAAATATTGTCACTTTGCTGGTCATTTCACGGCTTTCCACTGCTAATGTCTGTGATTACAAACGGCAGGAAATGTAGGAAGAATTGATTTACTTTAATTTCAAGGGGTTCTTCCAAGTTTTTAATCATTTCTGGAAACTCTAATTACGTATTTAAGAGTTTTACCACAACTAGAGAGTTTTCTTACAAATATGTACTGGAACCGTCAGGATTTTAACAGAGTCACACAAAACTCGCCAGAGTAATGCGGTCTCAATTGTAAACATGAGCAGTACAGTCCTCACTTACAGGCTTTCTATACAAATTTTGAGCTGTATAAACAAGAATTCCAAATATTTGAAAGCAAATTCAAGTGAAAACGCTCCCTAAAGTGCCCAGAGTTGTAAATATTATCAGTTTGCTGGTCATTTCACGGCTTTCCACTGGTAATGTCTGTGATTACAAACGGCAGGAAATGTAGGAAGAATCGATTTACTTTAATTTCAAGGGGTTCTTCCAAGTTTTTAATCATTTCTGGAAACTCTAATTACGTATTTAAGAGTTTTACCACAACTTGAGAGTTTTCTTACAAATATGTACTGGAACCGTCAGGATTTTAACAGAGTCACACAAATCTCGCCAGAGTAATGGGGCCTCAATTGTAAACATACGCAGTTTAGACCTCACTCACAGGCTTTCTACACAAATTTTGAGCTGTATAAACAAGAATTCCTAATATTTGAAAGCAAATTCAACTGATAACGCTCCCTAAAGTGCCCGGAGTTGTAAATATTGTCACTTTGCTGGTCATTTCACGGCTTTCCACTGGTAATGTCTGTGATTACAAACGGCAGGAAATGTAGGAAGAATCGATTTACTTTAATTTCAAGGGGTTCTTCCAAGTTTTTAATCATTTCTGGAAACTCTAATTACGTATTTAAGAGTTTTACCACAACTAGAGAGTTTTCTTACAAATATGTACTGGAACCGTCAGGATTTTAACAGAGTCACACAAAACTCGCCAGAGTAATGGGGCCTCAATTGTAAACATACGCAGTTTAGACCTCACTCACAGGCTTTCTACACAAATTTTGAGCTGTATAAACAAGAATTCCAAATATTTGAAAGCAAATTCAAGTGAAAACGCTCCCTAAAGTGCCCGGAGTTGTAAATATTGTCACTTTGCTGGTCATTTCACGGCTTTCCACTGGTAATGTCTGTGATTACAAACGGCAGGAAATGTAGGAAGAATCGAATTACTTTAATTTCAAGGGGTTCTTCCAAGTTTTTAATCATTTCTGGAAACTCTGATTACGTATTTTAAGAGTTTTACCACAACTAGAGAGTTTTCTTACAAATATGTACTGGAACCGTCAGGATTTTAACAGAGTCACACAAAAGTCGCCAGAGTAATGCGGCCTCAATTGTAAACATAAGCAGTACAGTCCTCACTTACAGGCTTTCTATACAAATTTTGAGCTGTATAAACAAGAATTCCAAATATTTGAAAGCAAATTCAAGTGAAAACGCTCCCTAAAGTGCCCGGAGTTGTAAATATTGTCACTTTGCTGGTCATTTCACGGCTTTCCACTGGTAATGTCTGTGATTACAAACGGCAGGAAATGTAGGAAGAATCGAATTACTTTAATTTCAAGGGGTTCTTCCAAGTTTTTAATCATTTCTGGAAACTCTGATTACGTATTTTAAGAGTTTTACCACAACTAGAGAGTTTTCTTACAAATATGTACTGGAACCGTCAGGATTTTAACAGAGTCACACAAAACTCGCCAGAGTAATGGGGCCTCAATTGTAAACATACGCAGTTTAGACCTCACTCACAGGATTTCTACACAAATTTTGAGCTGTATAAACAAGAATTCCTAATATTTGAAAGCAAATTCAACTGAAAACGCTCCCTAAAGTGCCCGGAGTTGTAAATATTATCAGTTTGCTGGTCATTTCACGGCTTTCCACTGGTAATGTCTGTGATTACAAACGGCAGGAAATGTAGGAAGAATCTATTTACTTTAATTTGAAGGGGTTCTTCCAAGTTTTTAATCATTTCTGGAAACTGTAATTGCGTATTTTAAGAGTTTTACCAAAACTAGAGACTTTTCTTACAAATATGTACTGGAATCGTCAGAATTTTAACAGAGTCACACAAAACTCGCCAGAGTAATGCGGTCTCAATTGTAAACATAAGCAGTACAGTGCTCACTTACAGGCTTTCTGCACAAATTTTGAGCTGTATAAACAAGAATTCCTAATATTTGAAAGCAAATTCAAGTGAAAACGGTCCCTAAAGTGCCTGGAGTTGTAAATATTATCAGTTTGCTGGTCATTTCACGGCTTTCCACTGGTAATGTCTGTGATTACAAACGGCAGGAAATGTAGGAAGAATCGATTTACTTTAATTTCAAGGGGTTCTTCCAAGTTTTTAATCATTTCTGGAAACTCTAATTACGTACTTTAAGAGTTTTACCACAACTTGAGAGTTTTCTTACAAATATGTACTGGAACCGTCAGGATTTTAAAAGAGTCATAAAAAAGTCGCCAGAGTAATGGGACCTCAATTGTAAACATGAGCAGTACAGTCCTCACTTACAGGCTTTCTACACATTTTTAGCTGTATAAACAAGAATTACTAATATTTGAAAGCAAATTCAAGTGAAAACGCTCCCTAAAGTGCCCGGAGTTGTAAATATTGTCACTTTGCTGGTCATTTCACGGCTTTCCACTGCTAATGTCTGTGATTACAAACGGCAGGAAATGTAGGAAGAATTGATTTACTTTAATTTCAAGGGGTTCTTCCAAGTTTTTAATCATTTCTGGAAACTCTAATTACGTATTTAAGAGTTTTACCACAACTAGAGAGTTTTCTTACAAATATGTACTGGAACCGTCAGGATTTTAACAGAGTCATACAAAACTCGCCAGAGTAATGGGGCCTCAATTGTAAACATACGCAGTTTAGACCTCACTCACAGGCTTTCTACACAAATTTTGAGCTGTATAAACAAGAATTCCTAATATTTGAAAGCAAATTCAACTGATAACGCTCCCTAATGTGCCCGGAGTTGTAAATATTTTCAGTTTGCTGGTCATTTCACGGCTTTCCACTGGTAATGTCTGTGATTACAAACGGCAGGAAATGTAGGAAGAATCGATTTACTTTAATTTCAAGGGGTTCTTCCAAGTTTTTAATCATTTCTGGAAACTCTAATTACGTATTTAAGAGTTTTACCACAACTAGAGAGTTTTCTTACAAATATGTACTGGAACCGTCAGGATTTTAACAGAGTCACACAAAACTCGCCAGAGTAATGGGGCCTCAATTGTAAACATACGCAGTTTAGACCTCACTCACAGGCTTTCTACACAAATTTTGAGCTGTATAAACAAGAATTCCAAATATTTGAAAGCAAATTCAAGTGAAAACGCTCCCTAAAGTGCCCGGAGTTGTAAATATTGTCACTTTGCTGGTCATTTCACGGCTTTCCACTGGTAATGTCTGTGATTACAAACGGCAGGAAATGTAGGAAGAATCGAATTACTTTAATTTCAAGGGGTTCTTCCAAGTTTTTAATCATTTCTGGAAACTCTGATTACGTATTTTAAGAGTTTTACCACAACTAGAGAGTTTTCTTACAAATATGTACTGGAACCGTCAGGATTTTAACAGAGTCACACAAAAGTCGCCAGAGTAATGCGGCCTCAATTGTAAACATAAGCAGTACAGTCCTCACTTACAGGCTTTCTATACAAATTTTGAGCTGTATAAACAAGAATTCCAAATATTTGAAAGCAAATTCAAGTGAAAACGCTCCCTAAAGTGCCCAGAGTTGTAAATATTATCAGTTTGCTGGTCATTTCACAGCTTTCCACTGGTAATGTCTGTGATTACAAACGGCAGAAAATGTAGGAATAATCTATTTACTTTAATTTCAAGGGGTTCTTCCAAGTTTTTAATCATTTCTGGAAACTCTGATTACGTATTTTAAGAGTTTTACCACAACTAGAGAGTTTTCTTACAAATATGTACTGGAACCGTCAGGATTTTAAAAGAGTCATAAAAAAGTCGCCAGAGTAATGGGACCTCAATTGTAAACATGAGCAGTACAGTCCTCACTTACAGGCTTTCTACACATTTTTAGCTGTATAAACAAGAATTACTAATATTTGAAAGCAAATTCAAGTGAAAACGCTCCCTAAAGTGCCCGGAGTTGTAAATATTGTCACTTTGCTGGTCATTTCACGGCTTTCCACTGCTAATGTCTGTGATTACAAACGGCAGGAAATGTAGGAAGAATTGATTTACTTTAATTTCAAGGGGTTCTTCCAAGTTTTTAATCATTTCTGGAAACTCTAATTACGTATTTAAGAGTTTTACCACAACTAGAGAGTTTTCTTACAAATATGTACTGGAACCGTCAGGATTTTAACAGAGTCATACAAAACTCGCCAGAGTAATGGGGCCTCAATTGTAAACATACGCAGTTTAGACCTCACTCACAGGCTTTCTACACAAATTTTGAGCTGTATAAACAAGAATTCCTAATATTTGAAAGCAAATTCAACTGATAACGCTCCCTAATGTGCCCGGAGTTGTAAATATTATCAGTTTGCTGGTCATTTCACGGCTTTCCACTGGTAATGTCTGTGATTAAAAACGGCAGGAAATGTAGGAAGAATCTATTTACTTTAATTTCAAGGGGTTCTTCCAAGTTTTTAATCATTTCTGGAAACTCTAATTACGTATTTTAAGAGTTTTACCACAACTAGAGAGTTTTCTTACAAATATGTACTGGAACCGTCAGGATTTTAACAGAGTCACACAAAAGTCGCCAGAGTAATGCGGCCTCAATTGTAAACATAAGCAGTACAGTCCTCCCTTACAGGCTTTCTGTACAAATTTTGAGCTGTATAAGCAAGAATTCCTAATATTTGAAAGCAAATTCAAGTGAAAACGCTCCCTAAAGTGCCCAGAGTTGTAAATATTGTCACTTTGCTGGTCATTTCACGGCTTTCCACTGGTAATGTCTGTGATTACAAACGGCAGGAAATGTAGGAAGAATCGAATTACTTTAATTTCAAGGGGTTCTTCCAAGTTTTTAATCATTTCTGGAAACTCTAATTACGTATTTTAAGAGTTTTACCACAACTAGAGAGTTTTCTTACAAATATGTACTGGAACCGTCAGGATTTTAACAGAGTCACACAAAACTCGCCAGAGTAATGCGGTCTCAATAAAAAACTTAAGCAGTACAGTCCTCACTTACAGGCTTTCTATACAAATTTTGAGCTGTATAAACAAGAATTCCAAATATTTGAAAGCAAATTCAAGTGAAAACGCTCCCTAAAGTGCCCAGAGTTGTAAATATTATCAGTTTGCTGGTCATTTCACGGCTTTCCACTGGTAATGTCTGTGATTACAAACGGCAGGAAATGTAGGAAGAATCGATTTACTTTAATTTCAAGGGGTTCTTCCAAGTTTTTAATCATTTCTGGAAACTCTAATTACGTATTTAAGAGTTTTACCACAACTTGAGAGTTTTCTTACAAATATGTACTGGAACCGTCAGGATTTTAACAGAGTCACACAAATCTCGCCAGAGTAATGGGGCCTCAATTGTAAACATACGCAGTTTAGACCTCACTCACAGGCTTTCTACACAAATTTTGAGCTGTATAAACAAGAATTCCAAATATTTGAAAGCAAATTCAAGTGAAAACGCTCCCTAAAGTGCCCGGAGTTGTAAATATTGTCACTTTGCTGGTCATTTCACGGCTTTCCACTGGTAATGTCTGTGATTACAAACGGCAGGAAATGTAGGAAGAATCGAATTACTTTAATTTCAAGGGGTTCTTCCAAGTTTTTAATCATTTCTGGAAACTCTGATTACGTATTTTAAGAGTTTTACCACAACTAGAGAGTTTTCTTACAAATATGTACTGGAACCGTCAGGATTTTAACAGAGTCACACAAAACTCGCCAGAGTAATGGGGCCTCAATTGTAAACATACGCAGTTTAGACCTCACTCACAGGCTTTCTACACAAATTTTGAGCTGTATAAACAAGAATTCCAAATATTTGAAAGCAAATTCAAGTGAAAACGCTCCCTAAAGTGCCCAGAGTTGTAAATATTATCAGTTTGCTGGTCATTTCACAGCTTTCCACTGGTAATGTCTGTGATTACAAACGGCAGAAAATGTAGGAATAATCTATTTACTTTAATTTCAAGGGGTTCTTCCAAGTTTTTAATCATTTCTGGAAACTCTGATTACGTATTTTAAGAGTTTTACCACAACTAGAGAGTTTTCTTACAAATATGTACTGGAACCGTCAGGATTTTAAAAGAGTCATAAAAAAGTCGCCAGAGTAATGGGACCTCAATTGTAAACATGAGCAGTACAGTCCTCACTTACAGGCTTTCTACACATTTTTAGCTGTATAAACAAGAATTACTAATATTTGAAAGCAAATTCAAGTGAAAACGCTCCCTAAAGTGCCCGGAGTTGTAAATATTGTCACTTTGCTGGTCATTTCACGGCTTTCCACTGCTAATGTCTGTGATTACAAACGGCAGGAAATGTAGGAAGAATTGATTTACTTTAATTTCAAGGGGTTCTTCCAAGTTTTTAATCATTTCTGGAAACTCTAATTACGTATTTAAGAGTTTTACCACAACTAGAGAGTTTTCTTACAAATATGTACTGGAACCGTCAGGATTTTAACAGAGTCATACAAAACTCGCCAGAGTAATGGGGCCTCAATTGTAAACATACGCAGTTTAGACCTCACTCACAGGCTTTCTACACAAATTTTGAGCTGTATAAACAAGAATTCCTAATATTTGAAAGCAAATTCAACTGATAACGCTCCCTAATGTGCCCGGAGTTGTAAATATTATCAGTTTGCTGGTCATTTCACGGCTTTCCACTGGTAATGTCTGTGATTAAAAACGGCAGGAAATGTAGGAAGAATCTACTTACTTTAATTTCAAGGGGTTCTTCCAAGTTTTTAATCATTTCTGGAAACTCTAATTACGTATTTTAAGAGTTTTACCACAACTAGAGAGTTTTCTTACAAATATGTACTGGAACCGTCAGGATTTTAACAGAGTCACACAAAAGTCGCCAGAGTAATGCGGCCTCAATTGTAAACATAAGCAGTACAGTCCTCCCTTACAGGCTTTCTGTACAAATTTTGAGCTGTATAAGCAAGAATTCCAAATATTTGAAAGCAAATTCAAGTGAAAACGCTCCCTAAAGTGCCCAGAGTTGTAAATATTGTCACTTTGCTGGTCATTTCACGGCTTTCCACTGGTAATGTCTGTGATTACAAACGGCAGGAAATGTAGGAAGAATCGAATTACTTTAATTTCAAGGGGTTCTTCCAAGTTTTTAATCATTTCTGGAAACTCTAATTACGTATTTTAAGAGTTTTACCACAACTAGAGAGTTTTCTTACAAATATGTACTGGAACCGTCAGGATTTTAACAGAGTCACACAAAACTCGCCAGAGTAATGCGGTCTCAATTGTAAACTTAAGCAGTACAGTCCTCACTTACAGGCTTTCTATACAAATTTTGAGCTGTATAAACAAGAATTCCAAATATTTGAAAGCAAATTCAAGTGAAAACGCTCCCTAAAGTGCCCAGAGTTGTAAATATTATCAGTTTGCTGGTCATTTCACGGCTTTCCACTGGTAATGTCTGTGATTACAAACGGCAGGAAATGTAGGAAGAATCGATTTACTTTAATTTCAAGGGGTTCTTCCAAGTTTTTAATCATTTCTGGAAACTCTAATTACGTATTTAAGAGTTTTACCACAACTTGAGAGTTTTCTTACAAATATGTACTGGAACCGTCAGGATTTTAACAGAGTCACACAAATCTCGCCAGAGTAATGGGGCCTCAATTGTAAACATACGCAGTTTAGACCTCACTCACAGGCTTTCTACACAAATTTTGAGCTGTATAAACAAGAATTCCTAATATTTGAAAGCAAATTCAACTGATAACGCTCCCTAAAGTGCCCGGAGTTGTAAATATTGTCACTTTGCTGGTCATTTCACGGCTTTCCACTGGTAATGTCTGTGATTACAAACGGCAGGAAATGTAGGAAGAATCGATTTACTTTAATTTCAAGGGGTTCTTCCAAGTTTTTAATCATTTCTGGAAACTCTAATTACGTATTTAAGAGTTTTACCACAACTAGAGAGTTTTCTTACAAATATGTACTGGAACCGTCAGGATTTTAACAGAGTCACACAAAACTCGCCAGAGTAATGGGGCCTCAATTGTAAACATACGCAGTTTAGACCTCACTCACAGGCTTTCTACACAAATTTTGAGCTGTATAAACAAGAATTCCAAATATTTGAAAGCAAATTCAAGTGAAAACGCTCCCTAAAGTGCCCGGAGTTGTAAATATTGTCACTTTGCTGGTCATTTCACGGCTTTCCACTGGTAATGTCTGTGATTACAAACGGCAGGAAATGTAGGAAGAATCGAATTACTTTAATTTCAAGGGGTTCTTCCAAGTTTTTAATCATTTCTGGAAACTCTGATTACGTATTTTAAGAGTTTTACCACAACTAGAGAGTTTTCTTACAAATATGTACTGGAACCGTCAGGATTTTAACAGAGTCACACAAAAGTCGCCAGAGTAATGCGGCCTCAATTGTAAACATAAGCAGTACAGTCCTCACTTACAGGCTTTCTATACAAATTTTGAGCTGTATAAACAAGAATTCCAAATATTTGAAAGCAAATTCAAGTGAAAACGCTCCCTAAAGTGCCCGGAGTTGTAAATATTGTCACTTTGCTGGTCATTTCACGGCTTTCCACTGGTAATGTCTGTGATTACAAACGGCAGGAAATGTAGGAATAATCTATTTACTTTAATTTCAAGGGGTTCTTCCAAGTTTTTAATCATTTCTGGAAACTCTGATTACGTATTTTAAGAGTTTTACCACAACTAGAGAGTTTTCTTACAAATATGTACTGGAACCGTCAGGATTTTAACAGAGTCACACAAAACTCGCCAGAGTAATGGGGCCTCAATTGTAAACATACGCAGTTTAGACCTCACTCACAGGCTTTCTACACAAATTTTGAGCTGTATAAACAAGAATTCCTAATATTTTAAAGCAAATTCAACTGATAACGCTCCCTAATGTGCCCGGAGTTGTAAATATTATCAGTTTGCTGGTCATTTCACGGCTTTCCACTGGTAATGTCTGTGATTACAAACGGCAGGAAATGTAGGAAGAATCGATTTACTTTAATTTCAAGGGGTTCTTCCAAGTTTTTAATCATTTCTGGAAACTCTAATTACGTATTTAAGAGTTTTACCACAACTAGAGAGTTTTCTTACAAATATGTACTGGAACCGTCAGGATTTTAACAGAGTCACACAAAACTCGCCAGAGTAATGGGGCCTCAATTGTAAACATACGCAGTTTAGACCTCACTCACAGGCTTTCTACACAAATTTTGAGCTGTATAAACAAGAATTCCAAATATTTGAAAGCAAATTCAAGTGAAAACGCTCCCTAAAGTGCCCGGAGTTGTAAATATTGTCACTTTGCTGGTCATTTCACGGCTTTCCACTGGTAATGTCTGTGATTACAAACGGCAGGAAATGTAGGAAGAATCGAATTACTTTAATTTCAAGGGGTTCTTCCAAGTTTTTAATCATTTCTGGAAACTCTGATTACGTATTTTAAGAGTTTTACCACAACTAGAGAGTTTTCTTACAAATATGTACTGGAACCGTCAGGATTTTAACAGAGTCACACAAAAGTCGCCAGAGTAATGCGGCCTCAATTGTAAACATAAGCAGTACAGTCCTCACTTACAGGCTTTCTATACAAATTTTGAGCTGTATAAACAAGAATTCCAAATATTTGAAAGCAAATTCAAGTGAAAACGCTCCCTAAAGTGCCCAGAGTTGTAAATATTATCAGTTTGCTGGTCATTTCACAGCTTTCCACTGGTAATGTCTGTGATTACAAACGGCAGAAAATGTAGGAATAATCTATTTACTTTAATTTCAAGGGGTTCTTCCAAGTTTTTAATCATTTCTGGAAACTCTGATTACGTATTTTAAGAGTTTTACCACAACTAGAGAGTTTTCTTACAAATATGTACTGGAACCGTCAGGATTTTAAAAGAGTCATAAAAAAGTCGCCAGAGTAATGGGACCTCAATTGTAAACATGAGCAGTACAGTCCTCACTTACAGGCTTTCTACACATTTTTAGCTGTATAAACAAGAATTACTAATATTTGAAAGCAAATTCAAGTGAAAACGCTCCCTAAAGTGCCCGGAGTTGTAAATATTGTCACTTTGCTGGTCATTTCACGGCTTTCCACTGCTAATGTCTGTGATTACAAACGGCAGGAAATGTAGGAAGAATTGATTTACTTTAATTTCAAGGGGTTCTTCCAAGTTTTTAATCATTTCTGGAAACTCTAATTACGTATTTAAGAGTTTTACCACAACTAGAGAGTTTTCTTACAAATATGTACTGGAACCGTCAGGATTTTAACAGAGTCATACAAAACTCGCCAGAGTAATGGGGCCTCAATTGTAAACATACGCAGTTTAGACCTCACTCACAGGCTTTCTACACCAATTTTTAGCTGTATAAACAAGAATTCCTAATATTTGAAAGCAAATTCAACTGATAACGCTCCCTAATGTGCCCGGAGTTGTAAATATTATCAGTTTGCTGGTCATTTCACGGCTTTCCACTGGTAATGTCTGTGATTACAAACGGCAGGAAATGTAGGAAGAATCTATTTACTTTAATTTCAAGGGGTTCTTCCAAGTTTTTAATCATTTCTGGAAACTCTAATTACGTATTTTAAGAGTTTTACCACAACTAGAGAGTTTTCTTACAAATATGTACTGGAACCGTCAGGATTTTAACAGAGTCACACAAAAGTCGCCAGAGTAATGCGGCCTCAATTGTAAACATAAGCAGTACAGTCCTCACTTACAGGCTTTCTATACAAATTTTGAGCTGTATAAACAAGAATTCCAAATATTTGAAAGCAAATTCAAGTGAAAACGCTCCCTAAAGTGCCCAGAGTTGTAAATATTATCAGTTTGCTGGTCATTTCACAGCTTTCCACTGGTAATGTCTGTGATTACAAACGGCAGAAAATGTAGGAATAATCTATTTACTTTAATTTCAAGGGGTTCTTCCAAGTTTTTAATCATTTCTGGAAACTCTGATTACGTATTTTAAGAGTTTTACCACAACTAGAGAGTTTTCTTACAAATATGTACTGGAACCGTCAGGATTTTAAAAGAGTCATAAAAAAGTCGCCAGAGTAATGGGACCTCAATTGTAAACATGAGCAGTACAGTCCTCACTTACAGGCTTTCTACACATTTTTAGCTGTATAAACAAGAATTACTAATATTTGAAAGCAAATTCAAGTGAAAACGCTCCCTAAAGTGCCCGGAGTTGTAAATATTGTCACTTTGCTGGTCATTTCACGGCTTTCCACTGCTAATGTCTGTGATTACAAACGGCAGGAAATGTAGGAAGAATTGATTTACTTTAATTTCAAGGGGTTCTTCCAAGTTTTTAATCATTTCTGGAAACTCTAATTACGTATTTAAGAGTTTTACCACAACTAGAGAGTTTTCTTACAAATATGTACTGGAACCGTCAGGATTTTAACAGAGTCATACAAAACTCGCCAGAGTAATGGGGCCTCAATTGTAAACATACGCAGTTTAGACCTCACTCACAGGCTTTCTACACAAATTTTGAGCTGTATAAACAAGAATTCCTAATATTTGAAAGCAAATTCAACTGATAACGCTCCCTAATGTGCCCGGAGTTGTAAATATTATCAGTTTGCTGGTCATTTCACGGCTTTCCACTGGTAATGTCTGTGATTACAAACGGCAGGAAATGTAGGAAGAATCTATTTACTTTAATTTCAACGGGTTCTTCCAAGTTTTTAATCATTTCTGGAAACTCTAATTACGTATTTTAAGAGTTTTACCACAACTAGAGAGTTTTCTTACAAATATGTACTGGAACCGTCAGGATTTTAACAGAGTCACACAAAAGTCGCCAGAGTAATGCGGCCTCAATTGTAAACATAAGCAGTACAGTCCTCCCTTACAGGCTTTCTGTACAAATTTTGAGCTGTATAAGCAAGAATTCCAAATATTTGAAAGCAAATTCAAGTGAAAACGCTCCCTAAAGTGCCCAGAGTTGTAAATATTGTCACTTTGCTGGTCATTTCACGGCTTTCCACTGGTAATGTCTGTGATTACAAACGGCAGGAAACGTAGGAAGAATCTATTTACTTTAATTTCAAGGGGTTCTTCCAAGTTTTTAATCATTTCTGGAAACTCTAATTACGTATTTTAAGAGTTTTACCACAACTAGAGAGTTTTCTTACAAATATGTACTGGAACCGTCAGGATTTTAACAGAGTCACACAAAACTCGCCAGAGTAATGCGGTCTCAATTGTAAACTTAAGCAGTACAGTCCTCACTTACAGGCTTTCTATACAAATTTTGAGCTGTATAAACAAGAATTCCAAATATTTGAAAGCAAATTCAAGTGAAAACGCTCCCTAAAGTGCCCAGAGTTGTAAATATTATCAGTTTGCTGGTCATTTCACGGCTTTCCACTGGTAATGTCTGTGATTACAAACGGCAGGAAATGTAGGAAGAATCGATTTACTTTAATTTCAAGGGGTTCTTCCAAGTTTTTAATCATTTCTGGAAACTCTAATTACGTATTTAAGAGTTTTACCACAACTAGAGAGTTTTCTTACAAATATGTACTGGAACCGTCAGGATTTTAACAGAGTCACACAAAACTCGCCAGAGTAATGGGGCCTCAATTGTAAACATACGCAGTTTAGACCTCACTCACAGGCTTTCTACACAAATTTTGAGCTGTATAAACAAGAATTCCTAATATTTGAAAGCAAATTCAACTGAAAACGCTCCCTAAAGTGCCTGGAGTTGTAAATATTATCAGTTTGCTGGTCATTTCACGGCTTTCCACTGGTAATGTCTGTGATTACAAACGGCAGGAAATGTAGGAAGAATCGATTTACTTTAATTTCAAGGGGTTCTTCCAAGTTTTTAATCATTTCTGGAAACTCTAATTACGTATTTAAGAGTTTTACCACAACTAGAGAGTTTTCTTGCAAATATGTACTGGAACCGTCAGGATTTTAACAGAGTCATACAAAACTCGCCAGAGTAATGCGGTCTCAATTGTAAACATAAGCAGTACAGTCCTCACTTACAGGCTTTCTGCACAAATTTTGAGCTGTATAAACAAGAATTCCTAATATTTGAAAGCAAATTCAAGTGAAAACGCTCCCTAAAGTGCCCGGAGTTGTAAATATTGTCACTTTGCTGGTCATTTCACGGCTTTCCACTGGTAATGTCTGTGATTACAAACGGCAGGAAATGTAGGAAGAATCTATTTACTTTAATTTCAAGGGGGTCTTCCAAGTTTTTAATAATTTCTGGAAACTCTAATTACGTATTTTAAGAGTTTTACCACAACTAGAGAGTTTTCTTACAAATATGTACTGGAACCGTCAGGATTTTAACAGAGTCACACAAAAGTCGCCAGAGTAATGCGGCCTCAATTGTAAACATAAGCAGTACAGTCCTCACTTACAGGCTTTCTATACAAATTTTGAGCTGTATAAACAAGAATTCCAAATATTTGAAAGCAAATTCAAGTGAAAACGCTCCCTAAAGTGCCCAGAGTTGTAAATATTATCAGTTTGCTGGTCATTTCACAGCTTTCCACTGGTAATGTCTGTGATTACAAACGGCAGGAAATGTAGGAAGAATCAATTTACTTTAATTTCAAGGGGTTCTTCCAAGTTTTTAATCATTTCTGGAAACTCTAATTACGTATTTTAAGAGTTTTACCACGACTAGAGAGCTTTCTTACAAATATGTACTGGAACCGTCAGGATTTTAAAAGAGTCATACAAAAGTCACCAGAGTAATGCGGCCTCAATTGTAAACATAAGCAGTACAGTCCTCTCTTACAGGCTTTCTACACAAATTTTGAGCTGTATAAACAAGAATTCCAAATATTTGAAAGCAAATTCAAGTGAAAACGCTCCCTAAAGTGCCCAGAGTTGTAAATATTATCAGTTTGCTGGTCATTTCACAGCTTTCCACTGGTAATGTCTGTGATTACAAACGGCAGAAAATGTAGGAATAATCTATTTACTTTAATTTCAAGGGGTTCTTCCAAGTTTTTAATCATTTCTGGAAACTCTGATTACGTATTTTAAGAGTTTTACCACAACTAGAGAGTTTTCTTACAAATATGTACTGGAACCCTCAGGATTTTAACAGAGTCACACAAAACTCGCCAGAGTAATGGGGCCTCAATTGTAAACATACGCAGTTTAGACCTCACTCACAGGCTTTCTACACAAATTTTGAGCTGTATAAACAAGAATTCCTAATATTTGAAAGCAAATTCAACTGAAAACGCTCCCTAAAGTGCCTGGAGTTGTAAATATTATCAGTTTGCTGGTCATTTCACGGCTTTCCACTGGTAATGTCTGTGATTACAAACGGCAGGAAATGTAGGAAGAATCGATTTACTTTAATTTCAAGGGGTTCTTCCAAGTTTTTAATCATTTCTGGAAACTCTAATTACGTATTTAAGAGTTTTACCACAACTAGAGAGTTTTCTTGCAAATATGTACTGGAACCGTCAGGATTTTAACAGAGTCATACAAAACTCGCCAGAGTAATGCGGTCTCAATTGTAAACATAAGCAGTACAGTCCTCACTTACAGGCTTTCTGCACAAATTTTGAGCTGTATAAACAAGAATTCCTAATATTTGAAAGCAAATTCAAGTGAAAACGCTCCCTAAAGTGCCCGGAGTTGTAAATATTGTCACTTTGCTGGTCATTTCACGGCTTTCCACTGGTAATGTCTGTGATTACAAACGGCAGGAAATGTAGGAAATCGATTTACTTTAATTTCAAGGGGGTCTTCCAAGTTTTTAATAATTTCTGGAAACTCTAATTACGTATTTTAAGAGTTTTACCACAACTAGAGAGTTTTCTTACAAATATGTACTGGAACCGTCAGGATTTTAACAGAGTCACACAAAAGTCGCCAGAGTAATGCGGCCTCAATTGTAAACATAAGAAGTACAGTCCTCACTTACAGGCTTTCTATACAAATTTTGAGCTGTATAAACAAGAATTCCAAATATTTGAAAGCAAATTCAAGTGAAAACGCTCCCTAAAGTGCCCAGAGTTGTAAATATTATCAGTTTGCTGGTCATTTCACAGCTTTCCACTGGTAATGTCTGTGATTACAAACGGCAGGAAATGTAGGAAGAATCAATTTACTTTAATTTCAAGGGGTTCTTCCAAGTTTTTAATCATTTCTGGAAACTCTAATTACGTATTTAAGAGTTTTACCACAACTAGCGAGTTTTCTTACAAATATGTACTGGAACCGTCAGGAATTTTACAGAGTCATACAAAACTCGCCAGAGTAATGGGGCCTCAATTGTAAACATACGCAGTTTAGACCTCACTCACAGGCTTTCTACACAAATTTTGAGCTGTATAAACAAGAATTCCTAATATTTGAAAGCAAATTCAACTGATAACGCTCCCTAAAGTGCCCAGAGTTGTAAATATTATCAGTTTGCTGGTCATTTCAAGGCTTTCCACTGGTAATGTCTGTGATAACAAACGGCATGAAATGTAGGAAGAATCTATTTACTGTAATTTCAAGGGGTTCTTCCAAATTTTTAATCATTTCTGGAAACTCTAATTACGTATTTTAAGAGTTTTACCACGACTAGAGAGCTTTCTTACAAATATGTACTGGAACCGTCAGGATTTTAACAGAGTCACACAAAAGTCGCCAGAGTAATGCGGCCTCAATTGTAAACATAAGCAGTACAGTACTCACTTACAGGCTTTCTACACAAATTTTGAGCTGTATAAACAAGAATTCCAAATATTGGAAAGCAAATTCAAGTGAAAACGCTCCCTAAAGTGCCCAGAGTTGTAAATATTATCAGTTTGCTGGTCATTTCACAGCTTTCCACTGGTAATGTCTGTGATTACAAACGGCAGGAAATGTAGGAAGAATCGAATTACTTTAATTTCAAGGGGTTCTTCCAAGTTTTTAATCATTTCTGGAAACTCTGATTACGTATTATAAGAGTTTTACCACAACTAGAGAGTTTTCTTACAAATATGTACTGGAACCGTCAGGATTTTAACAGAGTCACACAAAAGTCGCCAGAGTAATGCGGCCTCAATTGTAAACATAAACAGTACAGTCCTCACTTACAGGCTTTCTGCAAAAATTTTGAGCTGTATAAACAAGAATTCCTAATATTTGAAAGCAAATTCAAGTGAAAACGCTCCCTAAAGTGCCCAGAGTTGTAAATATTATCAGTTTGCTGGTCATTTCACAGCTTTCCACTGGTAATGTCTGTGATTACAAACGGCAGGAAATGTAGGAAGAATCGATTTACTTTAATTTCAAGGGGTTCTTCCAAGTTTTTAATCATTTCTGGAAACTCTAATTACGTATTTAAGAGTTTTACCACAACTTGAGAGTTTTCTTACAAATATGTACTGGAACCGTCAGGATTTTAACGGAGTCATACAAAAGTCGCCAGAGTAATGGGGCCTCAATTGTAAACATACGCAGTTTAGACCTCACTCACAGGCTTTCTACACAAATTTTGAGCTGTATAAACAAGAATTCCTAATATTTGAAAGCAAATTCAACTGATAACGCTCCCTAAAGTGCCCGGAGTTGTAAATATTGTCACTTTGCTGGTCATTTCACGGCTTTCCACTGCTAATGTCTGTGATTACAAACGGCAGGAAATGTAGGAAGAATCGATTTACTTTAATTTCAAGGGGTTCTTCCAAGTTTTTAATCATTTCTGGAAACTCTAATTACGTATTTAAGAGTTTTACCACAACTAGAGAGTTTTCTTACAAATATGTACTGGAACCGTCAGGATTTTAACAGAGTCACACAAAACTCGCCAGAGTAATGGGGCCTCAATTGTAAACATACGCAGTTTAGACCTCACTCACAGGCTTTCTACACAAATTTTGAGCTGTATAAACAAGAATTCCAAATATTTGAAAGCAAATTCAAGTGAAAACGCTCCCTAAAGTGCCCAGAGTTGTAAATATTATCAGTTTGCTGGTCATTTCACAGCTTTCCACTGGTAATGTCTGTGATTACAAACGGCAGGAAATGTAGGAAGAATCAATTTACTTTAATTTCAAGGGGTTCTTCCAAGTTTTTAATCATTTCTGGAAACTCTAATTACGTATTTTAAGAGTTTTACCACGACTAGAGAGCTTTCTTACAAATATGTACTGGAACCGTCAGGATTTTAAAAGAGTCATACAAAAGTCACCAGAGTAATGCGGCCTCAATTGGAAACATAAGCAGTACAGTCCTCCCTTACAGGCTTTCTACACAAATTTTGAGCTGTATAAACAAGAATTCCTAATATTTGAAAGCAAATTCAAGTGAAAACGCTCCCTAAAGTGCCCGGAGTTGTAAATATTATCAGTTTGCTGGTCATTTCACGGCTTTCCACTGGTAATGTCTGTGATTACAAACGGCAGGAAATGTAGGAAGAATCGATTTACTTTAATTTCAAGGGGTTCTTCCAAGTTTTTAATCATTTCTGGAAACTCTAATTACGTATTTTAAGAGTTTTACCACAACTAGAGAGTTTTCTTACAAATATGTACTGGAACCGTCAGGATTTTAACAGAGTCACACAAAAGTCGCCAGAGTAATGCGGCCTCAATTGTAAACATACGCAGTTTAGACCTCACTCACAGGCTTTCTACACAAATTTTGAGCTGTATAAACAAGAATTCCTAATATTTGAAAGCAAATTCAACTGAAAACGCTCCCTAAAGTGCCTGGAGTTGTAAATATTATCAGTTTGCTGGTCATTTCACGGCTTTCCACTGGTAATGTCTGTGATTACAAACGGCAGGAAATGTAGGAAGAATCGATTTACTTTAATTTCAAGGGGTTCTTCCAAGTTTTTAATCATTTCTGGAAACTCTAATTACGTATTTAAGAGTTTTACCACAACTAGAGAGTTTTCTTGCAAATATGTACTGGAACCGTCAGGATTTTAACAGAGTCATACAAAACTCGCCAGAGTAATGCGGTCTCAATTGTAAACATAAGCAGTACAGTCCTCACTTACAGGCTTTCTGCACAAATTTTGAGCTGTATAAACAAGAATTCCTAATATTTGAAAGCAAATTCAAGTGAAAACGCTCCCTAAAGTGCCCGGAGTTGTAAATATTGTCACTTTGCTGGTCATTTCACGGCTTTCCACTGGTAATGTCTGTGATTACAAACGGCAGGAAATGTAGGAAGAATCGATTTACTTTAATTTCAAGGGGGTCTTCCAAGTTTTTAATAATTTCTGGAAACTCTAATTACGTATTTTAAGAGTTTTACCACAACTAGAGAGTTTTCTTACAAATATGTACTGGAACCGTCAGGATTTTAACAGAGTCACACAAAAGTCGCCAGAGTAATGCGGCCTCAATTGTAAACATAAGAAGTACAGTCCTCACTTACAGGCTTTCTATACAAATTTTGAGCTGTATAAACAAGAATTCCAAATATTTGAAAGCAAATTCAAGTGAAAACGCTCCCTAAAGTGCCCAGAGTTGTAAATATTATCAGTTTGCTGGTCATTTCACAGCTTTCCACTGGTAATGTCTGTGATTACAAACGGCAGGAAATGTAGGAAGAATCAATTTACTTTAATTTCAAGGGGTTCTTCCAAGTTTTTAATCATTTCTGGAAACTCTAATTACGTATTTAAGAGTTTTACCACAACTAGCGAGTTTTCTTACAAATACGTACTGGAACCGTCAGGATTTTAAAAGAGTCACACAAAACTCGCCAGAGTAATGGGGCCTCAATTGTAAACATACGCAGTTTAGACCTCACTCACAGGCTTTCTACACAAATTTTGAGCTGTATAAACAAGAATTCCTTATATTTGAAAGCAAATTAAACTGAAAACGCTACCTAAAGTGCCCGGAGTTTTAAATATTATCAGTTTGCTGGTCATTTCACGGCTTTCCACTGGTAATGTCTGTGATTACAAACGGCAGGAAATGTAGGAAGAATCGATTTACTTTAATTTGAAGGGGTTCTTCCAAGTTTTTAATCATTTCTGGAAACTCTAATTGCGTATTTTAAGAGTTTTACCACAACTAGAGAGTTTTCTTACAAATATGTATTGGAACCGTCAGAATTTTAACAGAGTCACACAAAACTCGCCAGAATAATGCGGTCTCAATTGTAAACATAAGCAGTACAGTGCTCACTTACAGGCTTTCTGCACAAATTTTGAGCTGTATAAACAAGAATTCCTAATATTTGAAAGCAAATTCAAGTGAAAACGCTCCCTAAAGTGCCTGGAGTTGTAAATATTATCAGTTTGCTGGTCATTTCACAGCTTTCCACTGGTAATGTCTGTGATTACAAACGGCAGGAAATGTAGGAAGAATCTATTTACTTTAATTTCAAGGGGTTCTTCCAAGTTTTTAATCATTTCTGGAAACTCTAATTACGTATTTAAGAGTTTTACCACAACTAGCGAGTTTTCTTACAAATATGTACTGGAACCGTCAGGATTTTAACAGAGTCATACAAAACTCGCCAGAGTAATGGGGCCTCAATTGTAAACATACGCAGTTTACACCTCACTCACAGGCTTTCTACACAAATTTTGAGCTGTATAAACAAGAATTCCTAATATTTGAAAGCAAATTCAACTGATAACGCTCCCTAAAGTGCCCAGAGTTGTAAATATTATCAGTTTGCTGGTCATTTCAAGGCTTTCCACTGGTAATGTCTGTGATAACAAACGGCAGGAAATGTAGGAAGAATCTATTTACTGTAATTTCAAGGGGTTCTTCCAAATTTTTAATCATTTCTGGAAACTCTAATTACGTATTTTAAGAGTTTTACCACGACTAGAGAGCTTTCTTACAAATATGTACTGGAACCGTCAGGATTTTAACAGAGTCACACAAAAGTCGCCAGAGTAATGCGGCCTCAATTGTAAACATAAGCAGTACAGTCCTCACTTACAGGCTTTCTATACAAATTTTGAGCTGTATAAACAAGAATTCCAAATATTTGAAAGCAAATTCAAGTGAAAACGCTCCCTAAAGTGCCCGGAGTTGTAAATATTATCAGTTTGCTGGTCATTTCACAGCTTTCCACTGGTAATGTCTGTGATTACAAACGGCAGGAAATGTAGGAAGAATCTATTTACTTTAATTTCAAGGGGTTCTTCCAAGTTTTTAATCATTTCTGGAAACTCTAATTACGTATTTTAAGAGTTTTACCACAACTAGAGAGTTTTCTTACAAATATGTACTGGAACCGTCAGGATTTTAACAGAGTCACACAAAAGTCGCCAGAGTAATGCGACGTCAATTGTAAACATAAGCAGTACAGTCCTCACTTACAGGCTTTCTGCACAAATTTTGAGCTGTATAAACAAGAATTCGTAATATTTGAAAGCAAATTCAAGTGAAAACGCTCCCTAAAGTGCCCAGAGTTGTAAATATTATCAGTTTGCTGGTCATTTCACAGCTTTCCACTGGTAATGTCTGTGATTACAAACGGCAGGAAATGTAGGAAGAATCGATTTACTTTAATTTCAAGGGGTTCTTCCAAGTTTTTAATCATTTCTGGAAACTCTAATTACGTATTTAAGAGTTTTACCACAACTAGAGAGTTTTCTTGCAAATATGTACTGGAACCGTCAGGTTTTAACAGAGTCATACAAAACTCGCCAGAGTAATGCGGTCTCAATTGTAAACATAAGCAGTACAGTCCTCACTTACAGGCTTTCTGCACAAATTTTGAGCTGTATAAACAAGAATTCCTAATATTTGAAAGCAAATTCAAGTGAAAACGCTCCCTAAAGTGCCCGGAGTAGTAAATATTGTCACTTTGCTGGTCATTTCACGGCTTTCCACTGGTAATGTCTGTGATTACAAACGGCAGGAAATGTAGGAAGAATCGATTTACTTTAATTTCAAGGGGGTCTTCCAAGTTTTTAATAATTTCTGGAAACTCTAATTACGTATTTTAAGAGTTTTACCACAACTAGAGAGTTTTCTTACAAATATGTACTGGAACCGTCAGGATTTTAACAGAGTCACACAAAAGTCGCCAGAGTAATGCGGCCTCAATTGTAAACATAAGCAGTACAGTCCTCACTTACAGGCTTTCTATACAAATTTTGAGCTGTATAAACAAGAATTCCAAATATTTGAAAGCAAATTCAAGTGAAAACGCTCCCTAAAGTGCCCAGAGTTGTAAATATTATCAGTTTGCTGGTCATTTCACAGCTTTCCACTGGTAATGTCTGTGATTACAAACGGCAGGAAATGTAGGAAGAATCTATTTACTTTAATTTCAAGGGGTTCTTCCAAGTTTTTAATCATTTCTGGAAACTCTAATTACGTATTTAAGAGTTTTACCACAACTAGCGAGTTTTCTTACAAATATGTACTGGAACCGTCAGGAATTTTACAGAGTCATACAAAACTCGCCAGAGTAATGGGGCCTCAATTGTAAACATACGCAGTTTAGACCTCACTCACAGGCTTTCTACACAAATTTTGAGCTGTATAAACAAGAATTCCTAATATTTGAAAGCAAATTCAACTGATAACGCTCCCTAAAGTGCCCAGAGTTGTAAATATTATCAGTTTGCTGGTCATTTCAAGGCTTTCCACTGGTAATGTCTGTGATAACAAACGGCAGGAAATGTAGGAAGAATCTATTTACTGTAATTTCAAGGGGTTCTTCCAAATTTTTAATCATTTCTGGAAACTCTAATTACGTATTTTAAGAGTTTTACCACGACTAGAGAGCTTTCTTACAAATATGTACTGGAACCGTCAGGATTTTAACAGAGTCACACAAAAGTCGCCAGAGTAATGCGGCCTCAATTGTAAACATAAGCAGTACAGTCCTCACTTACAGGCTTTCTATACAAATTTTGAGCTGTATAAACAAGAATTCCAAATATTTGAAAGCAAATTCAAGTGAAAACGCTCCCTAAAGTGCCCAGAGTTGTAAATATTATCAGTTTGCTGGTCATTTCACAGCTTTCCACTGGTAATGTCTGTGATTACAAACGGCAGGAAATGTAGGAAGAATCTATTTACTTTAATTTCAAGGGGTTCTTCCAAGTTTTTAATCATTTCTGGAAACTCTAATTACGTATTTTAAGAGTTTTACCACAACTAGAGAGTTTTCTTACAAATATGTACTGGAACCGTCAGGATTTTAACAGAGTCACACAAAAGTCGCCAGAGTAATGCGGCCTCAATTGTAAACATAAACAGTACAGTCCTCACTTACAGGCTTTCTGCACAAATTTTGAGCTGTATAAACAAGAATTCGTAATATTTGAAAGCAAATTCAAGTGAAAACGCTCCCTAAAGTGCCCAGAGTTGTAAATATTATCAGTTTGCTGGTCATTTCACAGCTTTCCACTGGTAATGTCTGTGATTACAAACGGCAGGAAATGTAGGAAGAATCGATTTACTTTAATTTCAAGGGGTTCTTCCAAGTTTTTAATATTTCTGGAAACTCTAATTACGTATTTAAGAGTTTTACCACAACTAGAGAGTTTTCTTAAAAATATGTACTGGAACCGTCAGGATTTTAACAGAGTCACACAAAACTCGCCAGAGTAATGGGGCCTCAATTGTAAACATACGCAGTTTAGACCTCACTCACAGGCTTTCTACACAAATTTTGAGCTGTATAAACAAGAATTCCAAATATTTGAAAGCATATTCAAGTGAAAACGCTCCCTAAAGTGCCCAGAGTTGTAAATATTATCAGTTTGCTGGTCATTTCACAGCTTTCCACTGGTAATGTCTGTGATTACAAACGGCAGGAAATGTAGGTAGAATCAATTTACTTTTATTTCAAGGGGTTCTTCCAAGTTTTTAATCATTTCTGGAAACTCTAATTACGTATTTTAAGAGTTTTACCACGACTAGAGAGCTTTCTTACAAATATGTACTGGAACCGTCAGGATTTTAAAAGAGTCATACAAAAGTCGCCAGAGTAATGCGGCCTCAATTGTAAACATAAGCAGTACAGTCCTCCCTTACAGGCTTTCTACACAAATTTTGAGCTGTATAAACAAGAATTCCTAATATTTGAAAGCAAATTCAAGTGAAAACGCTCCCTAAAGTGCCCGGAGTTGTAAATATTGTCACTTTGCTGGTCATTTCACGGCTTTCCACTGCTAATGTCTGTGATTACAAACGGCAGGAAATGTAGGAAGAATCAATTTACTTTAATTTCAAGGGGTTCTTCCAAGTTTTTAATCATTTCTGGAAACTCTAATTACGTATTTAAGAGTTTTACCACAACTTGAGAGTTTTCTTACAAATATGTACTGGAACCGTCAGGATTTTAACAGAGTCATACAAAACTCGCCAGAGTAATGGGGCCTCAATTGTAAACATACGCAGTTTAGACCTCACTCACAGGCTTTCTACACAAATTTTGAGCTGTATAAACAAGAATTCCTAATATTTGAAAGCAAATTCAACTGATAACGCTCCCTAAAGTGCCCGGAGTTGTAAATATTGTCACTTTGCTGGTCATTTCACGGCTTTCCACTGGTAATGTCTGTGATTACAAACGGCAGGAAATGTAGGAAGAATCGATTTACTTTAATTTCAAGGGGTTCTTCCAAGTTTTTAATCATTTCTGGAAACTCCAATTACGTATTTAAGAGTTTTACCACAACTAGAGAGTTTTCTTACAAATATGTACTGGAACCGTCAGGATTTTAACAGAGTCACAAAAAACTCGCCAGAGTAATGGGGCCTCAATTGTAAACATACGAAGTTTAGACCTCACTCACAGGCTTTCTACACAAATTTTGAGCTGTATAAACAAGAATTCGAAATATTTGAAAGCAAATTCAAGTGAAAACGCTCCCTAAAGTGCCTGGAGTTGTAAATATTATCAGTTTGCTGGTCATTTCACGGCTTTCCACTGGTAATGTCTGTGATTACAAACGGCAGGAAATGTAGGAAGAATCTATTTACTTTAATTTCAAGGGGTTCTTCCAAGTTTTTAATGATTTCTGGAAACTCTAATTACGTACTTTAAGAGTTTTACCACAACTAGAGAGTTTTCTTACAAATATGTACTGGAACCGTCAGGATTTTAACAGAGTCACACAAAAGTCGCCAGAGTAATGCGGCCTCAATTGTAAACATAAGCAGTACAGTCCTCTCTTACAGGCTTTCTACACAAATTTTGAGCTGTATAAACAAGAATTCCTAATATTTGAAAGCAAATTCAAGTGAAAACGCTCCCTAAAGTGCCCAGAGTTGTAAATATTATCAGTTTGCTGGTCATTTCACAGCTTTCCACTGGTAATGTCTGTGATTACAAACGGCAGGAAATGTAGGAAGAATCGATTTACTTTAATTTCAAGGGGTTCTTCCAAGTTTTTAATCATTTCTGGAAACTCTACTTACGTATTTAAGAGTTTTACCACAACTAGCGAGTTTTCTTACAAATATGTACTGGAACCGTCAGGATTTTTACAGAGTCATACAAAACTCGCCAGAGTAATGGGGCCTCAATTGTAAACATACACAGTTTAGACCTCACTCACAGGCTTTCTACACAAATTTTGAGCTGTATAAACAAGAATTCCTAATATTTGAAAGCAAATTCAACTGATAACGCTCCCTAAAGTGCCCGGAGTTGTAAATATTATCAGTTTGCTGGTCATTTCAAGGCTTTCCACTGGTAATGTCTGTGATAACAAACGGCAGGAAATGTAGGAAGAATCTATTTACTTTTATTTCAAGGGGTTCTTCCAAGTTTTTAATCATTTCTGGAAACTCTAATTGCGTATTTTAAGAGTTTTACCACAACAAGAGAGTTTTCTTACAAATATGTACTGGAACCGTCAGGATTTTAACAGAGTCACACAAAACTCGCCAGAATAATGCGGTCTCAATTGTAAACATAAGCAGTACAGTGCTCACTTACAGGCTTTCTGCACAAATTTTGAGCTGTATAAACAAGAATTCCTAATATTTGAAAGCAAATTCAAGTGAAAACGCTCCCTAAAGTGCCCGGAGTTGTAAATATTATCAGTTTGCTGGTCATTTCACGGCTTTCCACTGGTAATGTCTGTGATTACAAACGGCAGGAAATGTAGGAAGAATCTATTTACTTTAATTTCAAGGGGTTCTTCCAAATTTTTAATCATTTCTGGAAACTCTAATTACGTATTTTAAGAGTTTTACCACGACTAGAGAGCTTTCTTACAAATATGTACTGGAACCGTCAGGATTTTAGAAGAGTCATACAAAAGTCGCCAGAGTAATGCGGCCTCCATTGTAAACATAAGCAGTACAGTCCTCCCTTACAGGCTTTCTACACAAATTTTGAGCTGTATAAACAAGAATTCCTAATATTTGAAAGCAAATTCAAGTGAAAACGCTCCCTAAAGTGCCCAGAGTTGTAAATATTATCAGTTTGCTGGTCATTTCACAGCTTTCCACTGGTAATGTCTGTGATTACAAATGGCAGGAAATGTAGGAATAATCTATTTACGTTAATTTCAAGGGGTTCTTCCAAGTTTTTAATCATTTCTGGAAACTCTGATTACGTATTTTAAGAGTTTTACCACAACTAGAGAGTTTTCTTACAAATATGTACTGGAACCGTCAGGATTTTAACAGAGTCACACAAAAGTCGCCAGAGTAATGCGGCCTCAATTGTAAACATACGCAGTACAGTCCTCACTTACAGGCTTTCTACACAAATTTTGAGCTGTATAAACAAGAATTCCTAATATTTGAAAGCAAATTCAAGTGAAAACGCTCCCTAAAGTGCCCAGAGTTGTAAATATTATCAGTTTGCTGGTCATTTCACAGCTTTCCACTGGTAATGTCTGTGATTACAAACGGCAGGAAATGTAGGAAGAATCGATTTACTTTAATTTCAAGGGGTTCTTCCAAGTTTTTAATCATTTCTGGAAACTCTAATTATGTATTTAAGAGTTTTACCACAACTAGAGAGTTTTCTTACAAATATGTACTGGAACCGTCAGGATTTTAGAAGAGTCATACAAAAGTCGCCAGAGTAATGCGGCCTCAATTGTAAACATAAGCAGTACAGTCCTCCCTTACAGGCTTTCTACACAAATTTTGAGCTGTATAAACAAGAATTCCTAATATTTGAAAGCAAATTCAAGTGAAAACGCTCCCTAAAGTGCCCAGAGTTGTAAATATTATCAGTTTGCTGGTCATTTCACAGCTTTCCACTGGTAATATCTGTGATTACAAATGGCAGGAAATGTAGGAATAATCTATTTAATTTAATTTCAAGGGGTTCTTCCAAGTTTTTAATCATTTCTGGAAACTCTGATTACGTATTTTAAGAGTTTTACCACAACTAGAGAGTTTTCTTACAAATATGTACTGGAACCGTCAGGATTTTAACAGAGTCACACAAAACTCGCCAGAGTAATGGGGCCTCAATTGTAAACATACGCAGTTTAGACCTCACTCACAGGCTTTCTACACAAATTTTGAGCTGTATAAACAAGAATTCCTAATATTTGAAAGCAAATTCAAGTGAAAACGCTCCCTAAAGTGCCCGGAGTTGTAAATATTATCAGTTTGCTGGTCATTTCACGGCTTTCCACTGGTAATGTCTGTGATTACAAACGGCAGGAAATGTAGGAAGAATCTATTTACTTTAATTTCAAGGGGTTCTTCCAAATTTTTAATCATTTCTGGAAACTCTAATTACGTATTTTAAGAGTTTTACCACGACTAGAGAGCTTTCTTACAAATATGTAGTGGAACCGTCAGGATTTTAGAAGAGTCATACAAAAGTCGCCAGAGTAATGCGGCCTCCATTGTAAACATAAGCAGTACAGTCCTCCCTTACAGGCTTTCTACACAAATTTTGAGCTGTATAAACAAGAATTCCTAATATTTGAAAGCAAATTCAAGTGAAAACGCTCCCTAAAGTGCCCAGAGTTGTAAATATTATCAGTTTGCTGGTCATTTCACAGCTTTCCACTGGTAATGTCTGTGATTACAAATGGCAGGAAATGTAGGAATAATCTATTTACTTTAATTTCAAGGGGTTCTTCCAAGTTTTTAATCATTTCTGGAAACTCTGATTACGTATTTTAAGAGTTTTACCACAACTAGAGAGTTTTCTTACAAATATGTACTGGAACCGTCAGGATTTTAACAGAGTCACACAAAACTCGCCAGAGTAATGGGGCCTCAATTGTAAACATACGCAGTTTAGACCTCACTCACAGGCTTTCTACACAAATTTTGAGCTGTATAAACAAGAATTCCAAATATTTGAAAGCAAATTCAAGTGAAAACGCTCCCTAAAGTGCCCAGAGTTGTAAATATTATCAGTTTGCTGGTCATTTCACAGCTTTCCACTGGTAATGTCTGTGATTACAAACGGCAGGAAATGTAGGTAGAATCAATTTACTTTTATTTCAAGGGGTTCTTCCAAGTTTTTAATCATTTCTGGAAACTCTAATTACGTATTTTAAGAGTTTTACCACGACTAGAGAGCTTTCTTACAAATATGTACTGGAACCGTCAGGATTTTAAAAGAGTCATACAAAAGTCGCCAGAGTAATGCGGCCTCAATTGTAAACATAAGCAGTACAGTCCTCCCTTACAGGCTTTCTACACAAATTTTGAGCTGTATAAACAAGAATTCCTAATATTTGAAAGCAAATTCAAGTGAAAACGCTCCCTAAAGTGCCCGGAGTTGTAAATATTGTCACTTTGCTGGTCATTTCACGGCTTTCCACTGCTAATGTCTGTGATTACAAACGGCAGGAAATGTAGGAAGAATCAATTTACTTTAATTTCAAGGGGTTCTTCCAAGTTTTTAATCATTTCTGGAAACTCTAATTACGTATTTAAGAGTTTTACCACAACTTGAGAGTTTTCTTACAAATATGTACTGGAACCGTCAGGATTTTAACAGAGTCATACAAAACTCGCCAGAGTAATGGGGCCTCAATTGTAAACATACGCAGTTTAGACCTCACTCACAGGCTTTCTACACAAATTTTGAGCTGTATAAACAAGAATTCCTAATATTTGAAAGCAAATTCAACTGATAACGCTCCCTAAAGTGCCCGGAGTTGTAAATATTGTCACTTTGCTGGTCATTTCACGGCTTTCCACTGGTAATGTCTGTGATTACAAACGGCAGGAAATGTAGGAAGAATCGATTTACTTTAATTTCAAGGGGTTCTTCCAAGTTTTTAATCATTTCTGGAAACTCCAATTACGTATTTAAGAGTTTTACCACAACTAGAGAGTTTTCTTACAAATATGTACTGGAACCGTCAGGATTTTAACAGAGTCACAAAAAACTCGCCAGAGTAATGGGGCCTCAATTGTAAACATACGAAGTTTAGACCTCACTCACAGGCTTTCTACACAAATTTTGAGCTGTATAAACAAGAATTCGAAATATTTGAAAGCAAATTCAAGTGAAAACGCTCCCTAAAGTGCCTGGAGTTGTAAATATTATCAGTTTGCTGGTCATTTCACGGCTTTCCACTGGTAATGTCTGTGATTACAAACGGCAGGAAATGTAGGAAGAATCTATTTACTTTAATTTCAAGGGGTTCTTCCAAGTTTTTAATGATTTCTGGAAACTCTAATTACGTACTTTAAGAGTTTTACCACAACTAGAGAGTTTTCTTACAAATATGTACTGGAACCGTCAGGATTTTAACAGAGTCACACAAAAGTCGCCAGAGTAATGCGGCCTCAATTGTAAACATAAGCAGTACAGTCCTCTCTTACAGGCTTTCTACACAAATTTTGAGCTGTATAAACAAGAATTCCTAATATTTGAAAGCAAATTCAAGTGAAAACGCTCCCTAAAGTGCCCAGAGTTGTAAATATTATCAGTTTGCTGGTCATTTCACAGCTTTCCACTGGTAATGTCTGTGATTACAAACGGCAGGAAATGTAGGAAGAATCGATTTACTTTAATTTCAAGGGGTTCTTCCAAGTTTTTAATCATTTCTGGAAACTCTACTTACGTATTTAAGAGTTTTACCACAACTAGCGAGTTTTCTTACAAATATGTACTGGAACCGTCAGGATTTTTACAGAGTCATACAAAACTCGCCAGAGTAATGGGGCCTCAATTGTAAACATACACAGTTTAGACCTCACTCACAGGCTTTCTACACAAATTTTGAGCTGTATAAACAAGAATTCCTAATATTTGAAAGCAAATTCAACTGATAACGCTCCCTAAAGTGCCCGGAGTTGTAAATATTATCAGTTTGCTGGTCATTTCAAGGCTTTCCACTGGTAATGTCTGTGATAACAAACGGCAGGAAATGTAGGAAGAATCTATTTACTTTAATTTGAAGGGGTTCTTCCAAGTTTTTAATCATTTCTGGAAACTCTAATTGCGTATTTTAAGAGTTTTACCACAACAAGAGAGTTTTCTTACAAATATGTACTGGAACCGTCAGGATTTTAACAGAGTCACACAAAACTCGCCAGAATAATGCGGTCTCAATTGTAAACATAAGCAGTACAGTGCTCACTTACAGGCTTTCTGCACAAATTTTGAGCTGTATAAACAAGAATTCCTAATATTTGAAAGCAAATTCAAGTGAAAACGCTCCCTAAAGTGCCCGGAGTTGTAAATATTATCAGTTTGCTGGTCATTTCACGGCTTTCCACTGGTAATGTCTGTGATTACAAACGGCAGGAAATGTAGGAAGAATCTATTTACTTTAATTTCAAGGGGTTCTTCCAAATTTTTAATCATTTCTGGAAACTCTAATTACGTATTTTAAGAGTTTTACCACGACTAGAGAGCTTTCTTACAAATATGTACTGGAACCGTCAGGATTTTAGAAGAGTCATACAAAAGTCGCCAGAGTAATGCGGCCTCCATTGTAAACATAAGCAGTACAGTCCTCCCTTACAGGCTTTCTACACAAATTTTGAGCTGTATAAACAAGAATTCCTAATATTTGAAAGCAAATTCAAGTGAAAACGCTCCCTAAAGTGCCCAGAGTTGTAAATATTATCAGTTTGCTGGTCATTTCACAGCTTTCCACTGGTAATGTCTGTGATTACAAATGGCAGGAAATGTAGGAATAATCTATTTACGTTAATTTCAAGGGGTTCTTCCAAGTTTTTAATCATTTCTGGAAACTCTGATTACGTATTTTAAGAGTTTTACCACAACTAGAGAGTTTTCTTACAAATATGTACTGGAACCGTCAGGATTTTAACAGAGTCACACAAAAGTCGCCAGAGTAATGCGGCCTCAATTGTAAACATACGCAGTACAGTCCTCACTTACAGGCTTTCTACACAAATTTTGAGCTGTATAAACAAGAATTCCTAATATTTGAAAGCAAATTCAAGTGAAAACGCTCCCTAAAGTGCCCAGAGTTGTAAATATTATCAGTTTGCTGGTCATTTCACAGCTTTCCACTGGTAATGTCTGTGATTACAAACGGCAGGAAATGTAGGAAGAATCGATTTACTTTAATTTCAAGGGGTTCTTCCAAGTTTTTAATCATTTCTGGAAACTCTAATTATGTATTTAAGAGTTTTACCACAACTAGAGAGTTTTCTTACAAATATGTACTGGAACCGTCAGGATTTTAGAAGAGTCATACAAAAGTCGCCAGAGTAATGCGGCCTCAATTGTAAACATAAGCAGTACAGTCCTCCCTTACAGGCTTTCTACACAAATTTTGAGCTGTATAAACAAGAATTCCTAATATTTGAAAGCAAATTCAAGTGAAAACGCTCCCTAAAGTGCCCAGAGTTGTAAATATTATCAGTTTGCTGGTCATTTCACAGCTTTCCACTGGTAATATCTGTGATTAAAAATGGCAGGAAATGTAGGAATAATCTATTTAATTTAATTTCAAGGGGTTCTTCCAAGTTTTTAATCATTTCTGGAAACTCTGATTACGTATTTTAAGAGTTTTACCACAACTAGAGAGTTTTCTTACAAATATGTACTGGAACCGTCAGGATTTTAACAGAGTCACACAAAACTCGCCAGAGTAATGGGGCCTCAATTGTAAACATACGCAGTTTAGACCTCACTCACAGGCTTTCTACACAAATTTTGAGCTGTATAAACAAGAATTCCTAATATTTGAAAGCAAATTCAAGTGAAAACGCTCCCTAAAGTGCCCGGAGTTGTAAATATTATCAGTTTGCTGGTCATTTCACGGCTTTCCACTGGTAATGTCTGTGATTACAAACGGCAGGAAATGTAGGAAGAATCTATTTACTTTAATTTCAAGGGGTTCTTCCAAATTTTTAATCATTTCTGGAAACTCTAATTACGTATTTTAAGAGTTTTACCACGACTAGAGAGCTTTCTTACAAATATGTAGTGGAACCGTCAGGATTTTAGAAGAGTCATACAAAAGTCGCCAGAGTAATGCGGCCTCCATTGTAAACATAAGCAGTACAGTCCTCCCTTACAGGCTTTCTACACAAATTTTGAGCTGTATAAACAAGAATTCCTAATATTTGAAAGCAAATTCAAGTGAAAACGCTCCCTAAAGTGCCCAGAGTTGTAAATATTATCAGTTTGCTGGTCATTTCACAGCTTTCCACTGGTAATGTCTGTGATTACAAATGGCAGGAAATGTAGGAATAATCTATTTACTTTAATTTCAAGGGGTTCTTCCAAGTTTTTAATCATTTCTGGAAACTCTGATTACGTATTTTAAGAGTTTTACCACAACTAGAGAGTTTTCTTACAAATATGTACTGGAACCGTCAGGATTTTAACAGAGTCACACAAAACTCGCCAGAGTAATGGGGCCTCAATTGTAAACATACGCAGTTTAGACCTCACTCACAGGCTTTCTACACAAATTTTGAGCTGTATAAACAAGAATTCCAAATATTTGAAAGCTAATTCAAGTGAAAACGCTCCCTAAAGTGCCCGGAGTTGTAAATATTATCAGTTTGCTGGTCATTTCACAGCTTTCCACTGGTAATGTCTGTGATTACAAACGGCAGGAAATGTAGGAAGAATCAATTTACTTTAATTTCAAGGGGTTCTTCCAAGTTTTTAATCATTTCTGGAAACTCTAATTACGTATTTTAAGAGTTTTACCACGACTAGAGAGTTTTCTTACAAATATGTACTGGAACCGTCAGGATTTTAACAGAGTCACACAAAAGTAGCCAGAGTAATGGGGCCTCAATTGTAAACATACGCAGTTTAGAACTCACTTACAGGCTTTCTATACAAATTTTGAGCTGTATAAACAAGAATTCCTAATATTTGAAAGCAAATTCAAGTGAAAACGCTCCCTAAAGTGCCCAGAGTTGTAAATATTATCAGTTTGCTGGTCATTTCACAGCTTTCCACTGGTAATGTCTGTGATTACAAACGGCAGGAAATGTAGGAAGAATCTATTTACTTTAATTTCAAGGGGTTCTTCCAAGTTTTTAATCATTTCTGGAAACTCTAATTACGTATTTTAAGAGTTTTACCACAACTAGAGAGTTTTCTTACAAATATGTACTGGAACCGTCAGGATTTTAACAGAGTCACACAAAACTCGCCAGAGTAATGGGGCCTCAATTGTAAACATACGCAGTTTAGACCTCACTCACAGGCTTTCTACACAAATTTTGAGCTGTATAAACAAGAATTCCTAATATTTGAAAGCAAATTCAAGTGAAAACGCTCCCTAAAGTGCCCGGAGTTGTAAATATTATCATTTTGCTGGTCATTTCACGGCTTTCCACTGGTAATGTCTGTGATTACAAACGGCAGGAAATGTAGGAAGAATCTATTTACTTTAATTTGAAGGGGTTCTTCCAAGTTTTTAATCATCTCTGGAAACTCTAATTACGTATTTTAAGAGTTTTACCACAACTAGAGAGTTTTCTTACAAATATGTACTGGAACCGTAAGGATTTTAACAGAGTCATACAAAGGTCGCCAGAGTAATGGGGCCTCAATTGTAAACATACGCAGTTTAGAACTCACTTACAGGCTTTCTATACAAATTTTGAGCTGTATAAACAAGAATTCCTAATATTTGAAAGCAAATTCAAGTGAAAACGCACCCTAAAGTGCCCGGAGTTGTAAATATTATCAGTTTGCTGGTCATTTCACAGCTTTCCACTGGTAATGTCTTTGATTACAAACGGCAGGAAATGTAGGAAGAATCGATTTACTTTAATTTCAAGGGGTTCTTCCTAGTTTTTAATCATTTCTGGAAACTCTAATTACGTATTTTAAGAGTTTTACCACAACTAGAGAGTTTTCTTACAAATATGTACTGGAACCGTCAGGATTTTAACAGAGTCACACAAAAGTCGCCAGAGTAATGCGGCCTCAATTGTAAACAAAAGCAGTACAGTCCTCACTTACAGGCTTTCTACACAAATTTTGAGCTGTATAAACAAGAATTCCTAATATTTGAAAGCAAATTCAAGTGAAAACGCACCCTAAAGTGCCCAAAGTTAAAAATATTATCAGTTTGCTGGTCATTTCACAGCTTTCCACTGGTAATGTCTGTGATTACAAATGGCAGGAAATGTAGGAAGAATCTATTTACTTTAATTTCAAGGGGTTCTTCCAAGTTTTTAATCATTTCTGGAAACTCTAATTGCGTATTTTAAGAGTTTTACCACGACTAGAGAGTTTTCTTACAAATATGTACTGGAACCGTCAGGATTTTAACAGAGTCACACAAAAGTCGCCAGAGTAATGCGGCCTCAATTGTAAACAAAAGCAGTACAGTCCTCACTTACAGGCTTTCTACACAAATTTTTAAGCTGTATAAACAAGAATTCCTAATTTTTGAAAGCAAATTCAAGTGAAAACGCTCCCGAAAGTGCCCGGAGTTGTAAATATTATCAGTTTGCTGGTCATTTCACGGCTTTCCACTGGTAATGTCTGTGATTACAAACGGCAGGAAATGTAGGAAGAATCTATTTACTTTAATTTCAAGGGGTTCTTCCAAATTTTTAATCATTTCTGGAAACTCTAATTACGTATTTTAAGAGTTTTACCACGACTAGAGAGCTTTCTTACAAATATGTAGTGGAACCGTCAGGATTTTAGAAGAGTCATACAAAAGTCGCCAGAGTAATGCGGCCTCCATTGTAAACATAAGCAGTACAGTCCTCCCTTACAGGCTTTCTACACAAATTTTGAGCTGTATAAACAAGAATTCCTAATATTTGAAAGCAAATTCAAGTGAAAACGCTCCCTAAAGTGCCCAGAGTTGTAAATATTATCAGTTTGCTGGTCATTTCACAGCTTTCCACTGGTAATGTCTGTGATTACAAATGGCAGGAAATGTAGGAATAATCTATTTACTTTAATTTCAAGGGGTTCTTCCAAGTTTTTAATCATTTCTGGAAACTCTGATTACGTATTTTAAGAGTTTTACCACAACTAGAGAGTTTTCTTACAAATATGTACTGGAACCGTCAGGATTTTAACAGAGTCACACAAAACTCGCCAGAGTAATGGGGCCTCAATTGTAAACATACGCAGTTTAGACCTCACTCACAGGCTTTCTACACAAATTTTGAGCTGTATAAACAAGAATTCCAAATATTTGAAAGCTAATTCAAGTGAAAACGCTCCCTAAAGTGCCCGGAGTTGTAAATATTATCAGTTTGCTGGTCATTTCACAGCTTTCCACTGGTAATGTCTGTGATTACAAACGGCAGGAAATGTAGGAAGAATCAATTTACTTTAATTTCAAGGGGTTCTTCCAAGTTTTTAATCATTTCTGGAAACTCTAATTACGTATTTTAAGAGTTTTACCACGACTAGAGAGTTTTCTTACAAATATGTACTGGAACCGTCAGGATTTTAACAGAGTCACACAAAAGTAGCCAGAGTAATGGGGCCTCAATTGTAAACATACGCAGTTTAGAACTCACTTACAGGCTTTCTATACAAATTTTGAGCTGTATAAACAAGAATTCCTAATATTTGAAAGCAAATTCAAGTGAAAACGCTCCCTAAAGTGCCCAGAGTTGTAAATATTATCAGTTTGCTGGTCATTTCACAGCTTTCCACTGGTAATGTCTGTGATTACAAACGGCAGGAAATGTAGGAAGAATCTATTTACTTTAATTTCAAGGGGTTCTTCCAAGTTTTTAATCATTTCTGGAAACTCTAATTACGTATTTTAAGAGTTTTACCACAACTAGAGAGTTTTCTTACAAATATGTACTGGAACCGTCAGGATTTTAACAGAGTCACACAAAACTCGCCAGAGTAATGGGGCCTCAATTGTAAACATACGCAGTTTAGACCTCACTCACAGGCTTTCTACACAAATTTTGAGCTGTATAAACAAGAATTCCTAATATTTGAAAGCAAATTCAAGTGAAAACGCTCCCTAAAGTGCCCGGAGTTGTAAATATTATCATTTTGCTGGTCATTTCACGGCTTTCCACTGGTAATGTCTGTGATTACAAACGGCAGGAAATGTAGGAAGAATCTATTTACTTTAATTTGAAGGGGTTCTTCCAAGTTTTTAATCATCTCTGGAAACTCTAATTACGTATTTTAAGAGTTTTACCACAACTAGAGAGTTTTCTTACAAATATGTACTGGAACCGTAAGGATTTTAACAGAGTCATACAAAGGTCGCCAGAGTAATGGGGCCTCAATTGTAAACATACGCAGTTTAGAACTCACTTACAGGCTTTCTATACAAATTTTGAGCTGTATAAACAAGAATTCCTAATATTTGAAAGCAAATTCAAGTGAAAACGCACCCTAAAGTGCCCGGAGTTGTAAATATTATCAGTTTGCTGGTCATTTCACAGCTTTCCACTGGTAATGTCTTTGATTACAAACGGCAGGAAATGTAGGAAGAATCGATTTACTTTAATTTCAAGGGGTTCTTCCTAGTTTTTAATCATTTCTGGAAACTCTAATTACGTATTTTAAGAGTTTTACCACAACTAGAGAGTTTTCTTACAAATATGTACTGGAACCGTCAGGATTTTAACAGAGTCACACAAAAGTCGCCAGAGTAATGCGGCCTCAATTGTAAACAAAAGCAGTACAGTCCTCACTTACAGGCTTTCTACACAAATTTTGAGCTGTATAAACAAGAATTCCTAATATTTGAAAGCAAATTCAAGTGAAAACGCACCCTAAAGTGCCCAAAGTTGAAAATATTATCAGTTTGCTGGTCATTTCACAGCTTTCCACTGGTAATGTCTGTGATTACAAATGGCAGGAAATGTAGGAAGAATCTATTTACTTTAATTTCAAGGGGTTCTTCCAAGTTTTTAATCATTTCTGGAAACTCTAATTGCGTATTTTAAGAGTTTTACCACGACTAGAGAGTTTTCTTACAAATATGTACTGGAACCGTCAGGATTTTAACAGAGTCACACAAAAGTCGCCAGAGTAATGCGGCCTCAATTGTAAACAAAAGCAGTACAGTCCTCACTTACAGGCTTTCTACACAAATTTTTAAGCTGTATAAACAAGAATTCCTAATTTTTGAAAGCAAATTCAAGTGAAAACGCTCCCGAAAGTGCCCGGAGTTGTAAATATTATCAGTTTGCTGGTCATTTCACGGCTTTCCACTGGTAATGTCTGTGATTACAAACGGCAGGAAATGTAGGAAGAATCTATTTACTTAAATTTGAAGGGGTTCTTCCAAGTTTTTAATCATCTCTGGAAACTCTAATTACGTATTTTAAGAGTTTTACCACAACTAGAGAGTTTTCTTACAAATATGTACTGGAACCGTAAGGATTTTAACAGAGTCATACAAAAGTCGCCAGAGTAATGGGGCCTCAATTGTAAACATACGCAGTTTAGAACTCACTTACAGGCTTTCTATACAAATTTTGAGCTGTATAAACAAGAATTCCTAATATTTGAAAGCAAATTCAAGTGAAAACGCACCCAAAAGTGCCCAAAGTTGTAAATATTATCAGTTTGCTGGTCATTTCACAGCTTTCCACTGGTAATGTCTTTGATTACAAACGGCAGGAAATGTAGGAAGAATCTATTTACTTTAATTTTAAGGGGTTCTTCCAAGTTTTTAATCATTTCTGGAAACTCTAATTACGTATTTTAAGAGTTTTACCACAACTAGAGAGTTTTCTTACAAATATGTACTGGAACCGTCAGGATTTTAAGAGAGTCACACAAAAGTCGCCAGAGTAATGCGGCCTCAATTGTAAACATACGCAGTTTAGACCTCACTCACAGGCTTTCTGCACAAATTTTGAGCTGTATAAACAAGAATTCCTAATATTTGAAAGCAAATTCAAGTGAAAACGCTCCCTAAAGTGCCCGGAGTTGTAAATATTATCAGTTTGCTGGTCATTTCACGGCTATCCACTGGTAATGTCTTTGATTTCAAACGGCAGGAAATGTAGGAAGAATCTATTTACTTTAATTTCAAGGGGTTCTTCCAAATTTTTAATCATTTCTGGAAACTCTAATTACGTATTTTAAGAGTTTTACCACGACTAGAGAGTTTTCTTACAAATATGTACTGGAACCGTCAGGATTTTAACAGAGTCATAAAAAAGTCGCCAGAGTAATGCGACCTCAATTGTACACATAAGCAGTACAGTCCTCACTTACAGGCTTTCTACACAAATTTTGAGCTGTATAAACAAGAATTCCTAATATTTGAAAGCAAATTCAAGTGAAAACGCTCCCTAAAGTGCCCGGAGTTGTAAATATTATCATTTTGCTGGTCATTTCACGGCTTTCCACTGGTAATGTCTGTGATTACAAATGGCAGGAAATGTAGGAAGAATCTATTTACTTTAATTTGAAGGGGTTCTTCCAAGTTTTTAATCATCTCTGGAAACTCTAATTACGTATTTTAAGAGTTTTACCACAACTAGAGAGTTTTCTTACAAATATGTACTGGAACCGTAAGGATTTTAACAGAGTCATACAAAGGTCGCCAGAGTAATGGGGCCTCAATTGTAAACATACGCAGTTTAGAACTCACTTACAGGCTTTCTATACAAATTTTGAGCTGTATAAACAAGAATTCCTAATATTTGAAAGCAAATTCAAGTGAAAACGCACCCTAAAGTGCCCGGAGTTGTAAATATTATCAGTTTGCTGGTCATTTCACAGCTTTCCACTGGTAATGTCTTTGATTACAAACGGCAGGAAATGTAGGAAGAATCGATTTACTTTAATTTCAAGGGGTTCTTCCAAGTTTTTAATCATTTCTGGAAACTCTAATTACGTATTTTAAGAGTTTTACCACAACTAGAGAGTTTTCTTACAAATATGTACTGGAACCGTAAGGATTTTAACAGAGTCATACAAAAGTCGCCAGAGTAATGGGGCCTCAATTGTAAACATACGCAGTTTAGAACTCACTTACAGGCTTTCTATACAAATTTTGAGCTGTATAAACAAGAATTCCTAATATTTGAAAGCAAATTCAAGTGAAAACGCACCCAAAAGTGCCCAAAGTTGTAAATATTATCAGTTTGCTGGTCATTTCACAGCTTTCCACTGGTAATGTCTTTGATTACAAACGGCAGGAAATGTAGGAAGAATCTATTTACTTTAATTTTAAGGGGTTCTTCCAAGTTTTTAATCATTTCTGGAAACTCTAATTACGTATTTTAAGAGTTTTACAACGACTAGAGAGTTTTCTTACAAATATGTACTGGAACCGTCAGGATTTTAAGAGAGTCACACAAAAGTCGCCAGAGTAATGCGGCCTCAATTGTAAACATACGCAGTTTAGACCTCACTCACAGGCTTTCTGCACAAATTTTGAGCTGTATAAACAAGAATTCCTAATATTTGAAAGCAAATTCAAGTGAAAACGCTCCCTAAAGTGCCCGGAGTTGTAAATATTATCAGTTTGCTGGTCATTTCACGGCTATCCACTGGTAATGTCTTTGATTTCAAACGGCAGGAAATGTAGGAAGAATCTATTTACTTTAATTTCAAGGGGTTCTTCCAAATTTTTAATCATTTCTGGAAACTCTAATTACGTATTTTAAGAGTTTTACCACGACTAGAGAGTTTTCTTACAAATATGTACTGGAACCGTCAGGATTTTAGCTGAGTCATACAAAAGATGCCAGAGTAATTCGGCCTCACTTGTAAACATAAGCAGTATAGTCCTCACTTAACCTTTCTACAGAAATTTTGAGCTGTATAAACATGAATTCCTCATATTTGAAAGCAAATTCAAGTGAAAACGCTTCCTAAAGTGCCGGGGGTTGTAAATATTTGCTGGTCATTTCACCGCTTTTCATGGTAATGTCTCTGATTACAAAGCACAGGAAATGTAGGAAGAATGTGTTTACTTTTATTTCAAGTGTTTCTTCCAAGTTTTTATTCATTTCTGGAAACTCAAATTGCTTATTTTTAGAGTATTACCACAATTAGAGAGTTTTCTTAGAAGTATGTACTGGAACTGTCAGGATATTAACTGATTCAAAAAAAAGACGCCTGAGAAATTCGGGCTCAATTGTAATCATAAGCAGTATAGTCCTCACTTACAGCCTTTCTACACAAAATTTGAGCTGTATAAAAAGAATTCCTCATATTTGAAGGCAAATTCACGTGAAAACGCTCCCTAAGTGCCCCGAGTTGTAAATATTATCAGTTTGCTGTTCATTTCACGGCTTTCCACTGTTAATGTCTGTGATTACAAATGGCAGGAAATGTAGGAAGAATCGATTTACTTTAATTTCAAGGGGTTCTTCCAAGTTTTTAATCATTTCTGGAAACTCTAATTACGTATTTTAAGAGTTTTACCACAACTAGAGAGTTTTCTTACAAATATGTACTGGAACCGTCAGGATTTTAACAGAGTCATAAAAAAGTCGCCAGAGTAATGCGACGTCAATTGTAAACATAAGCAGTACAGTCCTCACTTACAGGCTTTCTACACAAATTTTGAGCTGTATAAACAAGAATTCCTAATATTTGAAATCAAATTCAAGTGAAAACGATCCCTAAAGTGCCCGGAGTTGTAAATATTATCAGTTTGCTGGTCATTTCACGGCTTTCCACTGGTAATGTCTGTGATTACAAACGGCAGGAAATGTAGGAAGAATCTATTTACTTTAATTTCAAGGGGTTCTTCCAAGTTTTTAATCATTTCTGGAAACTCTAATTGCGTATTTTAATAGTTTTACCACGACTAGAGAGTTTTCTTACAAATATGTACTGGAACCGTCAGTATTTTAACAGAGTCACACAAAAGTCGCCAGAGTAATGCGGCCTCAATTGTAAACAAAAGCAGTACAGTCCTCACTTACAGGCTTTCTACACAAATTTTTAAGCTGTATAAACAAGAATTCCTAATTTTTGAAAGCAAATTCAAGTGAAAACGCTCCCGAAAGTGCCCGGAGTTGTAAATATTATCAGTTTGCTAGTCATTTCACGGCTTTCCACTGGTAATGTCTGTGATTACAAACGGCAGGAAATGTAGGAAGAATCTATTTACTTAAATTTGAAGGGGTTCTTCCAAGTTTTTAATCATCTCTGGAAACTCTAATTACGTATTTTAAGAGTTTTACCACAACTAGAGAGTTTTCTTACAAATATGTACTGGAACCGTCAGGATTTTAACAGAGTCATACAAAAGTCGCCAGACTAATGCGGCCTCAATTGTAAACATAAGCAGTACAGTCCTCACTTACAGGCTTTCTACACAAATTTTGAGCTGTATAAACAAGAATTCCTAATATTTGAAAGCAAATTCAAGTGAAAACGCTCCCTAAAGTGCCCGGAGTTGTAAATATTATCAGTTTGCTGTTCATTTCACGGCTTTCCACTGTTAATGTCTGTGATTACAAATGGCAGGGAATGTAGGAAGAATATATTTACTTTTATTTCAAGTGGTTCTTCCAAGTTTTTAATCATTTCTGGAAACTCTAATTGCGTATTTTAAGAGTTTTACCACAACTAGAGAGTTTTCTTACAAATATGTACTGGAACCGTAAGGATTTTAACTGAGTCATACAAAAGTGGCCAGAGTAATGCAGCCTCAATTGTAAACATACGCCGTACAGACCTCACTTACAGCCTTTCTACACAAATTTTGAGCTGTATAAACAAGAATTCCTAATACTTGAAAGCAAATTCAAGTGAAAACGCTCCCTAAAGTGACCGGAGTTGTAAATATTATCAGTTTGCTGGTCATTTCAGGGATTTCCACTAGTAATGTCTGTGATTACAAACGGCACGAAATGTAGGAAAAATCTATTTACTTTAATTTCAAGAGGTTCTTCCAAGTTTTTAATCATTTCTGGAAACTCTAATTGCGTATTTTAAGAGTTTTACCACAACTAGAGAGTTTTCTTACAAATATGTACTGGAACCGTAAGGATTTTAACTGAGTCATACAAAAATGGCCAGAGTAATGCGGCCTTAATTGTAAACATACGCCGTATAGACCTCACTTACAGCCTTTCTCCACAAATTTTGAGCTGTATAAACAAGGATTCCTAATATTTGTAAGCAAATTCAAGTGAAAACGCTCCCTAAAGTGCCCGGAGTTGTAAATATTATCAGTTTGATGGTCATTTCACAGCTTTCCACTGGTAATGTCTGCGATTACAAATGGCAGGAAATGGAGGAAGAATCTTTTGACTTTGATTTCAAGTGTTTCTTCCAAGTTTTTATTCATTTCTGGAAACTCAAATTGCGTATTTTTAGAGTATTACCACAATTAGAGAGTTTTCTTACAAGTATGTACTGGAACCATAAGGATTTGAGCTGAGTCATACAAAAGATGCCAGAGTAATTCGGCCTCACTTGTAAACATAAGCAGTATAGTCCTCACTTAACCTTTCTACAGAAATTTTGAGCTGTATAAACATGAATTCCTCATATTTGAAAGCAAATTCAAGTGAAAACGCTTCCTAAAGTGCCGGGGGTTGTAAATATTTGCTGGTCATTTCACCGCTTTTCATGGTAATGTCTCTGATTACAAAGCACAGGAAATGTAGGAAGAATGTGTTTACTTTTATTTCAAGTGTTTCTTCCAAGTTTTTATTCATTTCTGGAAACTCAAATTGCTTATTTTTAGAGTATTACCACAATTAGAGAGTTTTCTTAGAAGTATGTACTGGAACCGTCAGGATATTAACTGATTCAAAAAAAAGACGCCTGAGAAATTCGGGCTCAATTGTAATCATAAGCAGTATAGTCCTCACTTACAGCCTTTCTACACAAAATTTGAGCTGTATAAAAAGAATTCCTCATATTTGAAGGCAAATTCACGTGAAAACGCTCCCTAAGTGCCCCGAGTTGTAAATATTATCAGTTTGCTGTTCATTTCACGGCTTTCCACTGTTAATGTCTGTGATTACAAATGGCAGGGAATGTAGGAAGAATCGATTTACTTTAATTTCAAGGGGTTCTTCCAAGTTTTTAATCATTTCTGGAAACTCTAATTACGTATTTTAAGAGTTTTACCACAACTAGAGAGTTTTCTTACAAATATGTACTGGAACAGTCAGGATTTTAACAGAGTCATACAAAAGTCGCCAGAGTAATGGGGCCTCAATTGTAAACATACGTAGTTTAGAACTCACAGACTTTCTATACAAATTTTGAGCTGTATAAACAAGAATTCCTAATACTTGAAAGCAAATTCAAGTGAAAACGCTCCCTAAAGTGACCGGAGTTGTAAATATTATCAGTTTGCTGGTCATTTCAGGGATTTCCACTAGTAATGTCTGTGATTACAAACGGCACGAAATGTAGGAAAAATCTATTTACTTTAATTTCAAGAGGTTCTTCCAAGTTTTTAATCATTTCTGGAAACTCTAATTGCGTATTTTAAGAGTTTTACCACAACTAGAGAGTTTTCTTACAAATATGTACTGGAACCGTAAGGATTTTAACTGAGTCATACAAAAATGGCCAGAGTAATGCGGCCTTAATTGTAAACATACGCCGTATAGACCTCACTTACAGCCTTTCTCCACAAATTTTGAGCTGTATAAACAAGGATTCCTAATATTTGTAAGCAAATTCAAGTGAAAACGCTCCCTAAAGTGCCCGGAGTTGTAAATATTATCAGTTTGATGGTCATTTCACAGCTTTCCACTGGTAATGTCTGCGATTACAAATGGCAGGAAATGGAGGAAGAATCTTTTGACTTTGATTTCAAGTGTTTCTTCCAAGTTTTTATTCATTTCTGGAAACTCAAATTGCGTATTTTTAGAGTATTACCACAATTAGAGAGTTTTCTTACAAGTATGTACTGGAACCATAAGGATTTGAGCTGAGTCATACAAAAGATGCCAGAGTAATTCGGCCTCACTTGTAAACATAAGCAGTATAGTCCTCACTTAACCTTTCTACAGAAATTTTGAGCTGTATAAACATGAATTCCTCATATTTGAAAGCAAATTCAAGTGAAAACGCTTCCTAAAGTGCCGGGGGTTGTAAATATTTGCTGGTCATTTCACCGCTTTTCATGGTAATGTCTCTGATTACAAAGCACAGGAAATGTAGGAAGAATGTGTTTACTTTTATTTCAAGTGTTTCTTCCAAGTTTTTATTCATTTCTGGAAACTCAAATTGCTTATTTTTAGAGTATTACCACAATTAGAGAGTTTTCTTAGAAGTATGTACTGGAACCGTCAGGATATTAACTGATTCAAAAAAAAGACGCCTGAGAAATTCGGGCTCAATTGTAATCATAAGCAGTATAGTCCTCACTTACAGCCTTTCTACACAAAATTTGAGCTGTATAAAAAGAATTCCTCATATTTGAAGGCAAATTCACGTGAAAACGCTCCCTAAGTGCCCCGAGTTGTAAATATTATCAGTTTGCTGTTCATTTCACGGCTTTCCACTGTTAATGTCTGTGATTACAAATGGCAGGGAATGTAGGAAGAATCGATTTACTTTAATTTCAAGGGGTTCTTCCAAGTTTTTAATCATTTCTGGAAACTCTAATTACGTATTTTAAGAGTTTTACCACAACTAGAGAGTTTTCTTACAAATATGTACTGGAACAGTCAGGATTTTAACAGAGTCATACAAAAGTCGCCAGAGTAATGGGGCCTCAATTGTAAACATACGTAGTTTAGAACTCACAGACTTTCTATACAAATTTTGAGCTGTATAAACAAGAATTCCTAATACTTGAAAGCAAATTCAAGTGAAAACGCTCCCTAAAGTGACCGGAGTTGTAAATATTATCAGTTTGCTGGTCATTTCAGGGATTTCCACTAGTAATGTCTGTGATTACAAACGGCACGAAATGTAGGAAAAATCTATTTACTTTAATTTCAAGAGGTTCTTCCAAGTTTTTAATCATTTCTGGAAACTCTAATTGCGTATTTTAAGAGTTTTACCACAACTAGAGAGTTTTCTTACAAATATGTACTGGAACCGTAAGGATTTTAACTGAGTCATACAAAAATGGCCAGAGTAATGCGGCCTTAATTGTAAACATACGCCGTATAGACCTCACTTACAGCCTTTCTCCACAAATTTTGAGCTGTATAAACAAGGATTCCTAATATTTGTAAGCAAATTCAAGTGAAAACGCTCCCTAAAGTGCCCGGAGTTGTAAATATTATCAGTTTGATGGTCATTTCACAGCTTTCCACTGGTAATGTCTGCGATTACAAATGGCAGGAAATGGAGGAAGAATCTTTTGACTTTGATTTCAAGTGTTTCTTCCAAGTTTTTATTCATTTCTGGAAACTCAAATTGCGTATTTTTAGAGTATTACCACAATTAGAGAGTTTTCTTACAAGTATGTACTGGAACCATAAGGATTTGAGCTGAGTCATACAAAAGATGCCAGAGTAATTCGGCCTCACTTGTAAACATAAGCAGTATAGTCCTCACTTAACCTTTCTACAGAAATTTTGAGCTGTATAAACATGAATTCCTCATATTTGAAAGCAAATTCAAGTGAAAACGCTTCCTAAAGTGCCGGGGGTTGTAAATATTTGCTGGTCATTTCACCGCTTTTCATGGTAATGTCTCTGATTACAAAGCACAGGAAATGTAGGAAGAATGTGTTTACTTTTATTTCAAGTGTTTCTTCCAAGTTTTTATTCATTTCTGGAAACTCAAATTGCTTATTTTTAGAGTATTACCACAATTAGAGAGTTTTCTTAGAAGTATGTACTGGAACTGTCAGGATATTAACTGATTCAAAAAAAAGACGCCTGAGAAATTCGGGCTCAATTGTAATCATAAGCAGTATAGTCCTCACTTACAGCCTTTCTACACAAAATTTGAGCTGTATAAAAAGAATTCCTCATATTTGAAGGCAAATTCACGTGAAAACGCTCCCTAAGTGCCCCGAGTTGTAAATATTATCAGTTTGCTGTTCATTTCACGGCTTTCCACTGTTAATGTCTGTGATTACAAATGGCAGGAAATGTAGGAAAAATCGATTTACTTTAATTTCAAGGGGTTCTTCCAAGTTTTTAATCATTTCTGGAAACTCTAATTACGTATTTTAAGAGTTTTACCACAACTAGAGAGTTTTCTTACAAATATGTACTGGAACCGTCAGGATTTTAACAGAGTCATAAAAAAGTCGCCAGAGTAATGCGACGTCAATTGTAAACATAAGCAGTACAGTCCTCACTTACAGGCTTTCTACACAAATTTTGAGCTGTATAAACAAGAATTCCTAATATTTGAAATCAAATTCAAGTGAAAACGATCCCTAAAGTGCCCGGAGTTGTAAATATTATCAGTTTGCTGGTCATTTCACGGCTTTCCACTGGTAATGTCTGTGATTACAAACGGCAGGAAATGTAGGAAGAATCTATTTACTTTAATTTCAAGGGGTTCTTCCAAGTTTTTAATCATTTCTGGAAACTCTAATTGCGTATTTTAAGAGTTTTACCACGACTAGAGAGTTTTCTTACAAATATGTACTGGAACCGTCAGTATTTTAACAGAGTCACACAAAAGTCGCCAGAGTAATGCGGCCTCAATTGTAAACATAAGCAGTACAGTCCTCACTTACAGGCTTTCTACACAAATTTTGAGCTGTATAAACAAGAATTCCTAATTTTTGAAAGCAAATTCAAGTGAAAACGCTTCCGAAAGTGCCCGGAGTTGTAAATATTATCAGTTTGCTAGTCATTTCACGGCTTTCCACTGGTAATGTCTGTGATTACAAACGGCAGGAAATGTAGGAAGAATCTATTTACTTAAATTTGAAGGGGTTCTTCCAAGTTTTTAATCATCTCTGGAAACTCTAATTACGTATTTTAAGAGTTTTACCACAACTAGAGAGTTTTCTTACAAATATGTACTGGAACCGTCAGGATTTTAACAGAGTCATACAAAAGTCGCCAGACTAATGCGGCCTCAATTGTAAACATAAGCAGTACAGTCCTCACTTACAGGCTTTCTACACAAATTTTGAGCTGTATAAACAAGAATTCCTAATATTTGAAAGCAAATTCAAGTGAAAACGCTCCCTAAAGTGCCCGGAGTTGTAAATATTATCAGTTTGCTGTTCATTTCACGGCTTTCCACTGTTAATGTCTGTGATTACAAATGGCAGGGAATGTAGGAAGAATATATTTACTTTTATTTCAAGTGGTTCTTCCAAGTTTTTAATCATTTCTGGAAACTCTAATTGCGTATTTTAAGAGTTTTACCACAACTAGAGAGTTTTCATACAAATATGTACTGGAACCGTAAGGATTTTAACTGAGTCATACAAAAGTGGCCAGAGTAATGCAGCCTCAATTGTAAACATACGCCGTACAGACCTCACTTACAGCCTTTCTACACAAATTTTGAGCTGTATAAACAAGAATTCCTAATACCTGAAAGCAAATTCAAGTGAAAACGCTCCCTAAAGTGACCGGAGTTGTAAATATTATCAGTTTGCTGGTCATTTCAGGGATTTCCACTAGTAATGTCTGTGATTACAAACGGCACGAAATGTAGGAAAAATCTATTTACTTTAATTTCAAGAGGTTCTTCCAAGTTTTTAATCATTTCTGGAAACTCTAATTGCGTATTTTAAGAGTTTTACCACAACTAGAGAGTTTTCTTACAAATATGTACTGGAACCGTAAGGATTTTAACTGAGTCATACAAAAATGGCCAGAGTAATGCGGCCTTAATTGTAAACATACGCCGTATAGACCTCACTTACAGCCTTTCTCCACAAATTTTGAGCTGTATAAACAAGGATTCCTAATATTTGTAAGCAAATTCAAGTGAAAACGCTCCCTAAAGTGCCCGGAGTTGTAAATATTATCAGTTTGATGGTCATTTCACAGCTTTCCACTGGTAATGTCTGCGATTACAAATGGCAGGAAATGGAGGAAGAATCTTTTGACTTTGATTTCAAGTGTTTCTTCCAAGTTTTTATTCATTTCTGGAAACTCAAATTGCGTATTTTTAGAGTATTACCACAATTAGAGAGTTTTCTTACAAGTATGTACTGGAACCATAAGGATTTGAGCTGAGTCATACAAAAGATGCCAGAGTAATTCGGCCTCACTTGTAAACATAAGCAGTATAGTCCTCACTTAACCTTTCTACAGAAATTTTGAGCTGTATAAACATGAATTCCTCATATTTGAAAGCAAATTCAAGTGAAAACGCTTCCTAAAGTGCCGGGGGTTGTAAATATTTGCTGGTCATTTCACCGCTTTTCATGGTAATGTCTCTGATTACAAAGCACAGGAAATGTAGGAAGAATGTGTTTACTTTTATTTCAAGTGTTTCTTCCAAGTTTTTATTCATTTCTGGAAACTCAAATTGCTTATTTTTAGAGTATTACCACAATTAGAGAGTTTTCTTAGAAGTATGTACTGGAACCGTCAGGATATTAACTGATTCAAAAAAAAGACGCCTGAGAAATTCGGGCTCAATTGTAATCATAAGCAGTATAGTCCTCACTTACAGCCTTTCTACACAAAATTTGAGCTGTATAAAAAGAATTCCTCATATTTGAAGGCAAATTCACGTGAAAACGCTCCCTAAGTGCCCCGAGTTGTAAATATTATCAGTTTGCTGTTCATTTCACGGCTTTCCACTGTTAATGTCTGTGATTACAAATGGCAGGGAATGTAGGAAGAATCGATTTACTTTAATTTCAAGGGGTTCTTCCAAGTTTTTAATCATTTCTGGAAACTCTAATTACGTATTTTAAGAGTTTTACCACAACTAGAGAGTTTTCTTACAAATATGTACTGGAACAGTCAGGATTTTAACAGAGTCATAAAAAAGTCGCCAGAGTAATGCGACGTCAATTGTAAACATAAGCAGTACAGTCCTCACTTACAGGCTTTCTACACAAATTTTGAGCTGTATAAACAAGAATTCCTAATATTTGAAATCAAATTCAAGTGAAAACGATCCCTAAAGTGCCCGGAGTTGTAAATATTATCAGTTTGCTGGTCATTTCACGGCTTTCCACTGGTAATGTCTGTGATTACAAACGGCAGGAAATGTAGGAAGAATCTATTTACTTTTATTTCAAGTGGTTCTTCCAAGTTTTTAATCATTTCTGGAAACTCTAATTACGTATTTTAAGAGTTTTACCACAACTAGAGAGTTTTCTTACAAATATGTACTGGAACCGTCAGGATTTTAACAGAGTCACACAAAAGTCGCCAGAGTAATGCGGCCTCAATTGTAAACAAAAGCAGTACAGTCCTCACTTACAGGCTTTCTACACAAATTTTGAGCTGTATAAACAAGAATTCCTAATATTTGAAAGCAAATTCAAGTGAAAACGCACCCTAAAGTGCCCAAAGTTGAAAATATTATCAGTTTGCTGGTCATTTCACAGCTTTCCACTGGTAATGTCTGTGATTACAAATGGCAGGAAATGTAGGAAGAATCTATTTACTTTAATTTCAAGGGGTTCTTCCAAGTTTTTAATCATTTCTGGAAACTCTAATTGCGTATTTTAAGAGTTTTACCACAACTAGAGAGTTTTCTTACAAATATGTACTGGAACCGTCAGGATTTTAACAGAGTCACACAAAAGTCGCCAGAGTAATGCGGCCTCAATTGTAAACAAAAGCAGTACAGTCCTCACTTACAGGCTTTCTACACAAATTTTTAAGCTGTATAAACAAGAATTCCTAATTTTTGAAAGCAAATTCAAGTGAAAACGCTCCCGAAAGTGCCCGGAGTTGTAAATATTATCAGTTTGCTAGTCATTTCACGGCTTTCCACTGGTAATGTCTGTGATTACAAACGGCAGGAAATGTAGGAAGAATCTATTTACTTAAATTTGAAGGGGTTCTTCCAAGTTTTTAATCATCTCTGGAAACTCTAATTACGTATTTTAAGAGTTTTACCACAACTAGAGAGTTTTCTTACAAATATGTACTGGAACCGTAAGGATTTTAACAGAGTCATACAAAAGTCGCCAGAGTAATGGGGCCTCAATTGTAAACATACGCAGTTTAGAACTCACTTACAGGCTTTCTATACAAATTTTGAGCTGTATAAACAAGAATTCCTAATATTTGAAAGCAAATTCAAGTGAAAACGCACCCAAAAGTGCCCAAAGTTGTAAATATTATCAGTTTGCTGGTCATTTCACAGCTTTCCACTGGTAATGTCTTTGATTACAAACGGCAGGAAATGTAGGAAGAATCTATTTACTTTAATTTTAAGGGGTTCTTCCAAGTTTTTAATCATTTCTGGAAACTCTAATTACGTATTTTAAGAGTTTTACCACGACTAGAGAGTTTTCTTACAAATATGTACTGGAACCGTCAGGATTTTAAGAGAGTCACACAAAAGTCGCCAGAGTAATGCGGCCTCAATTGTAAACATACGCAGTTTAGACCTCACTCACAGGCTTTCTGCACAAATTTTGAGCTGTATAAACAAGAATTCCTAATATTTGAAAGCAAATTCAAGTGAAAACGCTCCCTAAAGTGCCCGGAGTTGTAAATATTATCAGTTTGCTGGTCATTTCACGGCTATCCACTGGTAATGTCTTTGATTTCAAACGGCAGGAAATGTAGGAAGAATCTATTTACTTTAATTTCAAGGGGTTCTTCCAAATTTTTAATCATTTCTGGAAACTCTAATTACGTATTTTAAGAGTTTTACCACGACTAGAGAGTTTTCTTACAAATATGTACTGGAACCGTCAGGATTTTAACAGAGTCATAAAAAAGTCGCCAGAGTAATGCGACCTCAATTGTACACATAAGCAGTACAGTCCTCACTTACAGGCTTTCTACACAAATTTTGAGCTGTATAAACAAGAATTCCTAATATTTGAAAGCAAATTCAAGTGAAAACGCTCCCTAAAGTGCCCGGAGTTGTAAATATTATCATTTTGCTGGTCATTTCACGGCTTTCCACTGGTAATGTCTGTGATTACAAACGGCAGGAAATGTAGGAAGAATCTATTTACTTTAATTTGAAGGGGTTCTTCCAAGTTTTTAATCATCTCTGGAAACTCTAATTACGTATTTTAAGAGTTTTACCACAACTAGAGAGTTTTCTTACAAATATGTACTGGAACCGTAAGGATTTTAACAGAGTCATACAAAGGTCGCCAGAGTAATGGGGCCTCAATTGTAAACATACGCAGTTTAGAACTCACTTACAGGCTTTCTATACAAATTTTGAGCTGTATAAACAAGAATTCCTAATATTTGAAAGCAAATTCAAGTGAAAACGCACCCTAAAGTGCCCGGAGTTGTAAATATTATCAGTTTGCTGGTCATTTCACAGCTTTCCACTGGTAATGTCTTTGATTACAAACGGCAGGAAATGTAGGAAGAATCGATTTACTTTAATTTCAAGGGGTTCTTCCAAGTTTTTAATCATTTCTGGAAACTCTAATTACGTATTTTAAGAGTTTTACCACAACTAGAGAGTTTTCTTACAAATATGTACTGGAACAGTCAGGATTTTAACAGAGTCATAAAAAAGTCGCCAGAGTAATGCGACGTCAATTGTAAACATAAGCAGTACAGTCCTCACTTACAGGCTTTCTACACAAATTTTGAGCTGTATAAACAAGAATTCCTAATATTTGAAAGCAAATTCAAGTGAAAACGATCCCTAAAGTGCCCGGAGTTGTAAATATTATCAGTTTGCTAGTCATTTCACGGCTTTCCACTGGTAATGTCTGTGATTACAAACGGCAGGAAATGTAGGAAGAATCTATTTACTTTTATTTCAAGTGGTTCTTCCAAGTTTTTAATCATTTCTGGAAACTCTAATTGCGTATTTTAAGAGTTTTACCACGACTAGAGAGTTTTCTTACAAATATGTACTGGAACCATCAGGATTTTAACAGAGTCACACAAAAGTCGCCAGAGTAATGCGGCCTCAATTGTAAACAAAAGCAGTACAGTCCTCACTTACAGGCTTTCTACACAAATTTTTAAGCTGTATAAACAAGAATTCCTAATTTTTGAAAGCAAATTCAAGTGAAAACGCTCCCGAAAGTGCCCGGAGTTGTAAATATTGTCACTTTGCTGGTCATTTCAGGGATTTCCACTAGTAATGTCTTTGATTACAAACGGCACGAAATGTAGGAAAAATCTATTTACTTTAATTTCAAGAGGTTCTTCCAAGTTTTTAATCATTTCTGGAAACTCTAATTGCGTATTTTAAGAGTTTTACCACAACTAGAGAGTTTTCTTACAAATATGTACTGGAACCGTAAGGATTTTAACTGAGTCATACAAAAATGGCCAGAGTAATGCGGCCTTAATTGTAAACATACGCCGTATAGACCTCACTTACAGCCTTTCTCCACAAATTTTGAGCTGCATAAACAAGGATTCCTAATATTTGTAAGCAAATTCAAGTGAAAACGCTCCCTAAAGTGCCCGGAGTTGTAAATATTATCAGTTTGATGGTCATTTCACAGCTTTCCACTGGTAATGTCTGCGATTACAAATGGCAGGAAATGGAGGAAGAATCTTTTGACTTTGATTTCAAGTGTTTCTTCCAAGTTTTTATTCATTTCTGGAAACTCAAATTGTGTATTTTTAGAGTATTACCACAATTAGAGAGTTTTCTTACAAGTATGTACTGGAACCATAAGGATTTTAGCTGAGTCATACAAAAGATGCCAGAGTAATTCGGCCTCACTTGTAAACATAAGCAGTATAGTCCTCACTTAACCTTTCTACAGAAATTTTGAGCTGTATAAACATGAATTCCTCATATTTGAAAGCAAATTCAAGTGAAAACGCTTCCTAAAGTGCCGGGGGTTGTAAATATTTGCTGGTCATTTCACCGCTTTTCATGGTAATGTCTCTGATTACAAAGCACAGGAAATGTAGGAAGAATGTGTTTACTTTTATTTCAAGTGTTTCTTCCAAGTTTTTATTCATTTCTGGAAACTCAAATTGCTTATTTTTAGAGTATTACCACAATTAGAGAGTTTTCTTAGAAGTATGTACTGGAACTGTCAGGATATTAACTGATTCAAAAAAAAGACGCCTGAGAAATTCGGGCTCAATTGTAATCATAAGCAGTATAGTCCTCACTTACAGCCTTTCTACACAAAATTTGAGCTGTATAAAAAGAATTCCTCATATTTGAAGGCAAATTCACGTGAAAACGCTCCCTAAGTGCCCCGAGTTGTAAATATTATCAGTTTGCTGTTCATTTCACGGCTTTCCACTGTTAATGTCTGTGATTACAAATGGCAGGAAATGTAGGAAGAATCGATTTACTTTAATTTCAAGGGGTTCTTCCAAGTTTTTAATCATTTCTGGAAACTCTAATTACGTATTTTAAGAGTTTTACCACAACTAGAGAGTTTTCTTACAAATATGTACTGGAACCGTCAGGATTTTAACAGAGTCATAAAAAAGTCGCCAGAGTAATGCGACGTCAATTGTAAACATAAGCAGTACAGTCCTCACTTACAGGCTTTCTACACAAATTTTGAGCTGTATAAACAAGAATTCCTAATATTTGAAATCAAATTCAAGTGAAAACGATCCCTAAAGTGCCCGGAGTTGTAAATATTATCAGTTTGCTGGTCATTTCACGGCTTTCCACTGGTAATGTCTGTGATTACAAACGGCAGGAAATGTAGGAAGAATCTATTTACTTTAATTTCAAGGGGTTCTTCCAAGTTTTTAATCATTTCTGGAAACTCTAATTGCGTATTTTAATAGTTTTACCACGACTAGAGAGTTTTCTTACAAATATGTACTGGAACCGTCAGTATTTTAACAGAGTCACACAAAAGTCGCCAGAGTAATGCGGCCTCAATTGTAAACAAAAGCAGTACAGTCCTCACTTACAGGCTTTCTCCACAAATTTTGAGCTGTATAAACAAGGATTCCTAATATTTGAAAGCAAATTCAAGTGAAAACGCTCCCTAAAGTGCCCGGAGTTGTAAATATTATCAGTTTGATGGTCATTTCATAGCTTTCCACTGGTAATGTCTGCGATTACAAATGGCAGGAAATGGAGGAAGAATCTTTTGACTTTGATTTCAAGTGTTTCTTCCAAGTTTTTATTCATTTCTGGAAACTCAAAAATGCGTATTTTGAGAGTATTACCACAAGTAGAGAGTTTTCTTACAAGTATGTACTGGAACCATAAGGATTTTAGCTGAGTCATACAAAAGATGCCAGAGTAATTCGGCCTCACTTGTAAACATAAGCAGTATAGTCCTCACTTAACCTTTCTACACAAATTTTGAGCTGTATAAACATGAACTCCTCATATTTGAAAGCAAATTCAAGTGAAAACGCTTCCTAAAGTGCCGGGGGTTGTAAATATTTGCTGGTCATTTCAGGGCTTTCCATGGTAATGTCTCTGATTACAAAGCACAGGAAATGTAGGAAGAATTTGTTTACTTTTATTTCAAGTGTTTCTTCCAAGTTTTTAATCATTTCTGGAAACTCAAATTGCGTATTTTTAGAGTATTACCACAATTAGAGAGTTTTCTTAGAAGTATGTACTGGAACTGTCAGGATATTAACTGATTCAAAAAAAAGACGCCTGAGAAATTCGGGCTCAATTGTAATCATAAGCAGTATAGTCCTCACTTACAGCCTTTCTACACAAAATTTGAGCTGTATAAACATGAATTCCTAATATTTGAAAGCAAATTCAAATGAAAATGCTCCCTAAATTGCCCGGAGTTGTAAATATTATCGGTTTTCTCGTCATTTCCCAGCTTTCCACGGGTAATGTCCGTGATTGAAAATGGCAGGAAATGTAGTACGAATATGTACTTTTACTTCAAGTGTTTCTTACAAGTTTTTAATCACTTCTAGAAACTTTAATTGTGTACTTTAAGAGTTTTACAATAATTAGAGTGTTTTCTTACAAGTATGTATTGGAACTGTCAGGTCATTAACTGATTCAAACAAAAGACGCCAGAGAAATTCGGGCTCAATTGAAATCATAAGCAGTATAGTCCTCACTTATAGCCTTTCTACAAATATTTTGAGCTGTACAAACAAGAATTTCTAATATTTGAAAGCAAATTCAAGTGAAAATGCTCCCTAAAGTGGCCGCAGTTGTAAATATTATCAGTTTTCTGGTCATTTCCCAGCTTTCCACGGGTAATGTCCGTGATTGAAAATGGCAGGAAATGTAGTAAAATCTATGTACATTTTCTTGAAGAGTTTCGTACAAGTTTTTTATTGTTTCTGGAAACTCTAATTGCCTATCGTTAGAGTTTTTCCACAAATAAAGTTTTCTTACAAGTATGTACTGGAACCCTCAGGATATTAACTGATTCAAACAGAAGACGCCAGAGAAATTCGGCCTCAATTGTAAACGTAACCAGTATGGTCCCCACTTAAAGCCTTTCTACACAAATTTTGAGCTGTATAAACAAGAATTCCTAATATTTGAAAGCAAATTCAAGTGAAAACGCTCCGTAAAGTGCCCGGAGTTGTAAATATTATCGGTTTTCTGGTCATTTCCCAGCTTTCCATGGGTAATGTCCGTGATTGAAAATGGCAGGAAATGTAGTAAGAATCTATGTACTTTTACTTCAAGTGTTTCTTACAAGTTTTTAATTATTTATTGAAACTCTAATTGACTATTTTAAGAGTTTTTTCACAATTAGATATTTTTCTTACAAGTATGTACTGGAACCGTCAGGATATTAACTGATTCAAACAAAAGACGCTAGGGAAATTCAGCCTCAATTGTAAACATAAGCAGTATAGTCCTCACTTACAGCCTTTCTACACGAATTTTGAGCTGTGTAAACATGAATTCCTAATATTTGAAAGCAAATTCAAGTGAAAATGCTCTCTAAAGTGGCCGCAGTTGTAAATATTATCAGTTTTCTGATCATTTCCTAGCTTTCCACAGTTAATGTCCGTGATTGAAAATGGCAGGAAATGTAGTTAGAATCTGAACCCAGTCTAGGAGTCTTGTAAAGATTTCACATTTTGGGAGGAGCAAGATGGCGGCGGTATAGGTAGACGCGTCCCAGGTCGTTACCTGGAGCAAATGGAGTGAGCTGGTGAAACTGGTAACATCCACCCTGAATTGGCAAAATTGCACAGCTGGTGAGACAGTTTGCAGCCAGGAAGAGCAGAACTTCCCTGGAAATTTAAAAAAAAACAGGGATTAGGGCAGGAAAGTTAGCCAGACCTCTGAGCCCAGAGAGTCGGAGGGAGACCGCGTGGCAGACAGCCATGTCCCTTGGGACAGGCACAGCCCCTGACAGGGGAAAGAAGAACCGCAGGATTCCTGGCACCGCCGGGGGAATTGAGAGCTGGGTTCTGTGATCACAGAGGACTGAGCCTAAAGGGGGCAGCCTGAAGAGCTGACCAGACCATGCAGTCCCGGTAAGAGAAGAAGCTTACAGAAACCAAGCCTTCCCCGTTTCCGCGGCCGGCGTTTGTTTGTTTGTTTTCACTGAATCCTGTTCATGGGACATTTCGGATACAGACACTCACCTGTGCTGAAGAGAGGGAGAGTGTGCGGAGGAGTGGAATCTGGGGAGAGATTGAGGAGAGAAGTGGGGCCGGGAGAGGTGGCAGCGAATTGAGTGCTGAGACACCCCTGAGCCCAGGACTGGGGCAGCCATTCTCTCTGGAGAGTGAAACTCCTCCCCCCAGCCCCCAGGCAAGGAGCACAGCCACTCCCAGATTCAACCCTGTAGGAGATCAAGGATTAAAATAACCTGATCAGTCCCTGGGAGTTAACAGGGTCAGGCCTATAGAGGGATTTTCAATCCCAGCAACAACACAGCGCCGGTAACTAACTATTACGCAGCCAGCTCTGGGCAGTGAACTTCCACGGGACAGAGAGGCCCTATAGCCTCACAGGCCAACCCCAGAACACTGCCACCCAGAGACTGACCCACAAACTGACTCTTTGCTAAACACAAAATAAGGCAGTGTGGGAAACAAATGCAGCCTGCTTTAAAATAAGGACTGTGGTTTACAACACAGAGGAACAGTGTATTGCAGGGAAACTCAACACTCTCCTGAATACCTGGCAGGTCTAAGGCGAGCCACACTGAAGAATAGAAGAACCGAAGGACCTTCACTACTGCAATTTTTTTTTTCTTTTTTCACCTTTTAACTAAGAAACCAATTTTTTTTTCTTTTTTTTTTCTTCTTCTTTTTTTTTTCTTTCTTCTTTTTCCATCACCTGATTTTACCCTTTTAATTACTACCTTCTTATTTTTAACCAGTATTATTACTGCTACCGTCTTACCATTTTTTAAAGTGCCATTTTATTTTCTCTTTATTTTATTTTGGGATTAGTGTTCTCCATTCTATTTTCATCATTATATTATTGGTTGTTTCTACTTTGCATTCATCTCCAGGGAGCTGTTGCTGGAATTTGTTGGGATTAGTGGCTGTTCTGTAGGAGTATTCTCCTCATATAAAAAGTCTCTTCCCCTCTTCCACTTCATTCTCTCTTTTCGCTCTTTTTTTTTTTTCCTTTTCTCTTCTCGCTTTTATTCCCCCCCCCCCCTCCTTTTTCGCAATTTCATTTTTGCACTCCCTTTTTTGGTCCCTACTTTTCTTTTCTTTTTTCTCTTTTATCTTTTTGTCTTCCTTTTTCCTTATCCCCTAATTCTCTTAATTCGGGTGGTCACCTTTATTTGGGGTTATTAATATCGTGAATATATTTGTGTATAGTGCCTGGTACGTGGTGCCTTGTTGTGTTGTAGTTTGTGCCTTTATTTTTATTGTTTTTAAATATATTTTTATTGGTTTTTTACAGAGAGGAAGGGAGAGAGATAGAGTCAGAAACATCGATGAGAGAGAAACATCGATCAGCCGCCTCCTGCACATCCCCCACCAGGGATGTGCCCGCAACCCAGGTACATGACATTGACCTGAATCGAACCTGGGACCTTTCAGACCGCAGGCCGATGCTCCATCCACTGAGCCAAACCGGTTTCGGCATATTTTGTGCTTTTAAATCAACGCAGCATATCCAAGCAACAGCAACCTCCTGAGCACCACACCCTCTGCTGAGGAACAGCAGCTGTACGTGAAACCTCACCCCACCAGCCAGAAGAGCCACCACAGCTGTGAACAGCGCCCACCAGAGGAGCTGCTGCCAACTGAAGAGCAGCTGCTACCGCAACCGCCCAAAGAGCAACCACAGACCAAGGCGTCACTGCCACCAAGGGAGCAACCACTGAACGACTCAACATCTAGATATGTCAGTGAGATCAAACATGGGTAGACAAAGAAACCCCCAAAGGAAATAGAAGGAGGACTCTCCAGAAAAGCAGCTAAGTAATACAGAGGCATGCAACATGACAGAAAAAGAATTCAGAATAAGGGTCCTAGAAAGCATAAACCGGATGGAGGAAAAAATCGACAACCTCTGCAAGAATAAACAGATGAAAAAATCGATAACATATGGAAGAAGCTAGAAGAAACAGATGAAAAAATCAACAACTTAAGTAAGACCCAAGAAGAAATGAAGAGTGATATAGCTGCAATGAAAAACTCCATTGAAAGTATCAACAGTAGACTAGGAGAAGCGGAGGACCGAATTAGTGAATTAGAAGACAAGGAAGCAAAACACACCCAAAATGTACTGCAGTTGGAGAAAAGAATTAAAAGACAGTAGGAGAGCCTAAGGGAGCTTTGGGACAACATGAAACGAAACAACATACGAATAATAGGGGTACCAGAATAACAGAAGGATGAACACGGATTAGAAAACCTATTAGAAGAAATAATATCAGAAAACTTCCCTGAGATGGGGAAGAAAAAAGTCACACAAGCCCAGAGAGTCCCAAACAAGGTGAACTCGAAAAGACCCACACCAAGACACATCATAATTACCATAGCAAACGTTCACGACAAAGAGAGAATCTTACAGGCTGCAAGAGAGAGATGGAAAGTTACATACAAGGGATCTCCCATTAGATTGTCAAATGATTTCTCAACAGAAACACATCAGGCCAGAAAAGAATGGACAGAAATTTACAAAGTGATGCAAAGAAAAGGACTGAATCCAAGAATACTCTATCCAGCAAGGCTATCATTCAAACTTGAAGGGGAAATAAGAAGCTTCACAGACAAAAAAAGGCTAAGGGAGTTTATCACCACCAAGCCAGTAATGCAAGGAATGCTAAAGGGACTGGTATAAAAATAAGAAATAAAAAGCTCAGAAAGAAAACAGCCACACAAAAACAGAAATGGCTACAAACAAGTACCTTTCAATAATAACTTTAAACGTAAACGGACTAAATGCTCCAAACAAAAGACATCGAGTGGCTGAATGGATAAAAAAACATGACCCATACATCTGCTGTCTACAAGAAACCCACCTCATTAGAAGGGACTCACACAGACTGAAAGTGAAAGGATGGGAAAATATCTTTCAGGCAAATGGAAAGGAAAAGAAAGCTGGGGTAGCAATACTTATATCGGACAACATAGACCTCAAAGTGAAGGCCATAACAAGAGATAAGGAAGGCCACTTCATAATACTAAAGGGATCAATACAACAAGAAGATATAACCCTGGCAAACATATATGCACCCAATGCAGGAGCACCCAAATTCATAAAAAAACTCCTGGAAGATATCAAAGAAGAGATCGACAAGAATACAATCATAGTAGGGGACTTTAATACACCACTGACAACACTGGATAAGCCCTCTAGACAAACAATCAAAGATACAGCAATCCTAAATGACTCACTAGATCAGATGGACTTAGTAGACATCTTCAGAACACTTCACCCCAATGCCACGGAATATACATTCTACTCAAATGCTCAAAAGACATATTCAAAAATAGACCATATATTGGGTCACAAGCAAAGTATCCCCAAATTCAAGAAGATTGAAATCATAAAAAGCGTCTTCGCAGACCACGATGGTATAATATTAGAAATAAACTACAATAAAAACAACCCAAAATACTCAAACACCTGGAAGCTGAATAGCATGCTATTAAATACTGATTGGGTTACCAATGAAATCAAAGAAGAAATTCAAAACATCCTGGAAACTAATGACAATGAAAACACAACAATCCAAAACCTATGGGACACAATGAAAGCAGTCCTGAGAGGGAAGTTTATAGCTCTACAGGCCTCTCTCATAAAACAAGAAAAAATGGTAGTAAATCATCTAACTCTACAACTCAAAGAATTAGAAAGAGAGCAACAAGAAAACCCCAGAGTGAGCAGAAGGAAGGAGATAATAAAGATTAGAGCAGAAATAAATCACATAGAGACCAAAAAAACAATACAGAAAATCAATGAAACCAAGAGCTGGTTCTTTGAAAGGATAAACAAGATTGACAAACCTCTAGCCAGACTCACCAAGAAGCAAAGAGAGAGGACCCAAATAAACAAAATCAGAAATGATAGAGGCGAAATAACAACAGACCCCGCAGAAATACAAATGATTGTTAAAAAATACTATGGACAGCTCTACTCCAACAAACTAGACAACCTGGAGGAAATGGACAAATTCCTAGAAAAATACAACATTCCAAAACTCAATCAGGAAGAATCTAAAAATCTCAACAGGCCAATAACTATGGAAGAAATTGAAGCAGTCATCAAAAAGCTCCCAGCAAACAAAAGCCCAGGACCAGACGGCTTCACAGGGGAGTTTTACCAAACATTCAAGGAAGAACTAAAACCTATCCTCCTCAGACTACTACAAAAAACTCAAAAGGAAGGAACACTTCCAAGCTCATTCTATGAAGCCAGCATCACCCTAATACCAAAACCAGGTAAAGACAACACAATGAAAGAGAATTACAGGCCAATATCCCTCATGAACATAGATGCCAGAATCCTCAACAAAATCTTAGCAAATTGGATCCAGCAATACATCAGAAAGATCATACACCATGACCAAGTAGGATTTATCCCAGGGATGCAAGGATGGTACAATATCCGCAAATCAATAAAAGTGATACATCACATAAACAAATTGAAAGAAAAAAACCACATGGTCATATCAATTGATGCAGAAAAAGCATTTGACAAAATTCAACACCCATTTTTGATAAAAGCTCTCAGCTAGGTGGGAATTGAAGGATCATACCTCAACATAATAAAAGCCATATATGACAGGCCCACAGCCAACATCATACTCAATGGACAAAAACTAACACCATTTCCCCTAAGAACAGGAACAAGACAGGGATGCCCCCTCTCACCACTCCTGTTCAACATAGTACTGGAAGTGTTAGCCATTGCAATTCGGCAAGAAGAAGAAATAAAAGGCATCCAAATTGGAAAAGAGGAAGTAAAACTGTCCTTATTTGCAGATGACATGATATTATACATACAAAACCCTAGAGACTCCATCAAAAAGCTACTAGACTTAATACATGAATTTGGCAATGTAGCAGGATACAAAATTAACCCCAAGAAATCTGAGGCATTTCTATACACCAATAGTGAACTTTCAGAAAGAGAGATTATAAAAACAATCCCGTTTACCATCGCACCAAAAAAATTAAGCTACCTAGGAATAAACTTAACTAAAGAGGTAAAAGACCTCTACTCAGAAAATTACAGGACATTGAAAAAAGATATAGAGGAAGACATAACCAGATGGAAGAACATACCGTGTTCATGGATTGGTAGAATCAATATCATTAAAATGTCTATACTACCCAAAGCAATCTATAAATTCAACGCACTTCCCATTAAAATACCAACGGCATACTTCAGAGATCTAGAACGAACACTCCAAAAATTCATCTGAAATAAAAAAAGACCCTGAATAGCTGCAGCAATCCTGAAAAAGAACAAAGTAGGTGGGATCTCAATACCAGATATCAAGTTGTATTACAAAGCCACTGTTCTCAAAACTGCCTGGTACTGGCACAAGAACAGGCATATAGATCAATGGAATAGAATAGAGAGCCCAGAAATCAGCCCGAACCAATATGCTCAATTAATATTTGACAAAGGAGGCAAGAACATACAATGGAGCCAAGATAGTCTCTTCAATAAATGGTGTTGGGAAAATTGGACAGATATATGCAAGAAAATGAAACTAGACCACCAACTTACACCATACACAAAAATAAACTCAAAATGGATAAAGGACTTAAATGTACGACAGGAAACCATAAAAATTCTAGAAGAATCCAAAGGCAACAAAATCTCAGACATATGTCGAAGCAATTTCTTCACTGATACAGCTCCTAGGGCACTTGAAACTAAAGAAAAAACGAACAAATGGGACTACATCAAAACTAAAGAAAAAATGAACAAATGGGACTACATCAAAATAAAAAGCTTCTGCACAGCAAAAGAATCCATCAACAAAACAACGAGAAAACCCACTGTGTGGGAAAACATATTTGCCAACGTCGTATCTGATAAGGGCCTAATCTCCAAAATTTATAGGGAACTCATACAACTTAACAAAAGGAAGATAAACAATCCAATCAAAAAATGGGCCTTTGCCCATCTAGACACCTTTCAAAAGAGGACATTCAGAAAGCCAAGAGACATATGAAAACATGCTCAAAGTCACTAATCATCCGAGAGATGCAAATCAAAACAACAATGAGGTACCATCTCACACCTGTCAGACTGGCTATCATCAACAAATCAACAAACGACAAGTGCTGGAGAGGATGTGGAGAAAAAGGAACACTTGTGCACTGCTGGTGGGAATGCAGACTGGTGCGGCCACTATGGAAGACAGTATGGAGTTTCCTTAAAAACCTGAAAATGGAACTCCCATTTGACCCTGTGATCCCACTTCTAGGAATATATCCCAAGAAACCAGAAACACCAATCAGAAAGGATATATGCACCCCTATGTTCATAGCAGCACAATTCACCATAGCTAAGATCTGGAAACAGCCTAAGTGCCCATCAGTAGATGAATGGATTAGAAAACTGTGGTACATCTACACGATGGAATGCTATGCTGCTCTAAAAAGGAAGGAACTCTTACCATTTGCAACGTCATGGATGGAACTGGAGAGCATTATGCTAAGTGAAATAAGCCAGTCAATGAAGGAAAAATACCACATGATCTCACTCATTCATGGAAAATAGAGACCATTATAAACTTTTGAACAATAATAGATACAGAGGCAGAGCAGCCTCAAACAGATTGTCGAACTGCAGCGGGAAGGCCGGGGAGGGTTGGGTGGCAGGAGGTAGGGGGGTAAGAGATCAACTAAAGGACTTGTATGCATGCATATAAGCATAACCAGTGGACATAAGACATTGGGGATAGGGGAGGCTAGGGGACTGTCTAGGGCGGGGGGATAAAATGGACACATATGTACATATGTAATACCCTTTGTAATACTTTAAGCAATAAATTAAAAAAAAAAAGAAAACGGCAGGAAATGTAGTAAGAATCTATGTACTTTTACTTCTAGAGTTTCTTACCCCTATTATTCGTATGTTTTTTCATTTCATGTTGTCCCAAAGCTCTCTTAGGCTCTCCTCCTGTCTTTTAATTTTTTTCTCCAACTGCAGTACATTTTGGGTGTGTTTTGCTTCCTTGTCATCTAATTCACTAATTCGGTCCTCCGTTTCTCCTAATCTACTGTTGATACTTTCAATGGAGTTTTTCATTGCAGCAATATCACTCTTCATTTCTTCTTGGGTCTTACTTAAGTAGTTGATTTTTTTACCTGTAGTTCCATTACACTCCACAACATGGCAGGGAGTTGGTGTTTCCTCTAAGACAATTCCCATACTCCCCCGACATTTCAGTGGTCCATTCGACTATATTCAGTTAATATAATTTCCTAGGATTTTGAGTGTTGTTTTAATGGATGTTTTATTTTAGAATAGTTCCACATTTACAGAAAAATTGTGAAGATAATAACCATGTACACCATACCCAATTTCCCTTATTACTAACATCTTACTTGTGTTTGGGCAAATGTAACATGAAGTGAATAATCAGTGAAACAGAGTGAAACCTCAATTCTCTAGTATCTCCAATATCCAACAATTCTGTTCTACACCATGATGTTAAAGGAAAAACTGTACCAGTTGTGGCATAAAATTCACATCTTGAGCTGACGATCCTTTTAATAGTTTAACTATATTCAATAGTCTGCCATATAAAAAGGAAATCAAATAATTAAACACTGCCATCACTAACACCACACCCTGTTACTCATGACTGCAACCTCCACATTCCTTCCCACCTACCCCAAATACGAAAATAAATTGACTTTTAGACTTACAGTTTCTTCATCCACCCTTCTGTTTGGAGTCTTACTCCTTATCTCGACTAGTCTACAATATCGTTTATTAAGATTCGTTATCTTGAGGCAACAGACACTACTGAAGGGGGCCTGGCCTCTATTTATACTGTTTAGGGTAATGAGGAGCCACTCCCTTCAGCTCTGGTTGCCCAAATTCTGTGGTTGCCATGGTGTGGCTTGACAAAACAAAGCCTAAGCTAGACCATCCAGGAAGGGCGGGGGTGGCAGAAGATGCAGAAATCTCACATCTCTGGTTATAAAACAGAGACCTTCCTCTTAACTCCTAACATTTTTCCCAAACTGTCCTCTCTCTCTCTCATTTCCTGTAGTTCCATTACAGTCCAGCATAGGGCAGGGAGGTGGTGTTTCCTCTAAGACAATTCCCATACTCCCCCGTCATTTCAGTGGTCCATTCCACTATGTTCAGTTAATACAATTTCCTAGGATTTTGAGTGTTGTTTTAATGAATGTTTTATTTCAGAATAGTTCCACATTTACAGAAAAATTGTGAAGATAATAACCATGTACACCATACCCAATTTCCCTTATTACTAACATCTTACTTATGTTTGGGCAAATGTAACATGAAGTGAATCAGCCATGAAACAGAGTGAAACCTCAATTCTCTAGTATTTCCAATATCCAGCAATGCTGTTCTAGACCATGAGGTTAAAGGAAAACTGGACCAGTTGTGGCATAAAACTTCAGATCTTGAGCTGACCATCCTTTCAAGAATTTAACAATATTCAATAGTCTACCATGTAAAAAGGAAATCAAATGCATTATTATACACTGCCAGCACTAACACAACACCCTGTTCCTCATGACTGCGACCACTACATCCATCCCACCCACCGAATCCAAACCTAAATTAAACATCAGCTTCTTTTTTCTTTTCCAGTATGAGGAAGTGTTGTGAAAAAAATCCCCATTCAGACTTCTCCTTGTCCTTATTCTAAGTGTCTGGCTCAGTATGGAATGGCTTCTCTGGTGTCCCAACTTAGAAAATCTACATTACTCCAGTCTCACATGCCTGCCCCCTCCTTAGATCCCTCCCCATCAGTGAAACTGAGTCAAACCTCACTTCTCTAGTATCTCCAATATCCAACAATGCTGTTCTAGACCATGATGTTAAAGGAAAAACTGTACAAGTTGTGGCATAAAATTCACATCTTGAGCTGACCATCCTTTTCATACTTTAACAGTATTCAATAGTCTGCCATATAAAAAGGAAATCAAATTCTTTATTATACACTGCCATCACTAACACAACACCTGTCGTAAGTGTTTCCCTCCACGTCCTGCGTGGTTCATGGTTCGGGTCTGGAAGAGGATCCGCACAACAAATGAAATAGAAAAAACACGAGAATAATTTGGGAATATTGGGGGACCAGGCGGGAGAGTCCAACTCAAGAGGAAGGACTTCCACTGTGCTCAGGCCTCACCAAGCTTTTTATAGTGAGGGGTAAACAAGGTAGTGGTTACCAAAGTTACACTTTTCTTGTGAGTTTCACTTGTTTACACCATGGTTATACTTCCTGCACTTCCTCAGCCCCTTAGCTTCCCAGATAAGATCTAGGGAGTGTTATAAGGTCAAGCCTAATTATGCTAAGAGGACTGTGCCCTCTAAGCTGGGCTTGTTTGTGACTTTGCCAGCAGGTCAGTCCGAGGCTTAACCCTATATCAGTTTCCCACATCTCACCCTTTTTTTTATTATTAAGCTACTATAACTTACACATCAAGAACAAAACTCTGGCTATTAAAACAATAACAATGCTAATCCGTAACCCGAAACATTTTAAAACTTAAGCATAACATTTCAAGGACAAAAAATGTTTTAAGTCCCAATTTCAATTTCCAACAGTTCCTTATGTGTACATGTCAGCAATCATATTTCAGTTCTGGATGGTGGACAAATGGTGGCAATGCAGGTCCGACCCTCTCTGGTTTGATCCTGGGCAACCTGCAGTGATGCACAGCTGCTGACTGCTAGCATGGCAAGACGTCTTCCACCATTTCCATCTCTGAACTGTCTCTCCTGTCTTTGTGGCTGGAGCAATCTGGTCAGTTTCTCTCCGGGATCCCTTGTTGCAGGAATCCACATGGTCTTGGAGCTGTACTCTGAAAATATACAAACACATTCTCGACCAAAGGTTAAAGAAAAAAAAACCTTACTTGGGGTCTTTTCCTTAACATGTTCTTTCCCTGGCTTACCCTGGCCTAATGTGTGGTTTTTCTGGGTGTCTCACTATTAACATTATAAACGAAAAAATTTTTTTCCTCTAAATGTAATTTAGTTACAGGATCTATTTCCTTACATGGTATTCTTCCACTATATTTTTCCACTATCCCCCCCCCTTTTTTTTTTTAAATTAGGAGACTTCTTGGAAATTTAATAATGCAGTCTAGATAGCTTTAAATATTAATTTTTTGCATACAAAAATGAACCTGAACATGCTTTAGGTTTATAGCATGTTTACCATGAACATTTTTGTTAATACTTTTTGAATAATTACTTATTTCAAGTTAGCCAAATTTAATTAATTTGAAAACTATTTTGCTGTCAAATTTAATATTTTAACAATAATCTTAATTTACACTGTAAATATTAATTGAAAGGATCACTTTACATCCTTGTGAAGGCTCTGAGCATTCCTGTTGTTAGGCTAGATTTAGACATAGGGTCTGTTAGCCAAGCCTCCGTTTTTCTGGGTACTGATTTCAGCTGGACCAAATCTCTTCTATTTGGTTCCTGATCTGGGCTGGGCATGGGAAGCAAGAAGCAGCCATGGGGACAGGAGACCTTCCTCAGAAGGGCCGAGTGTTCAAGCCCGTGCACCGTTCAAGCCCGTGCACCATTGGGGGGGGGTGAGGATCTGTGCCCCACCTTTGTTGCACCCCAAGTTTTCTCCTACTGGCCCCCAGCTGTGCCTGTCTTAGGTCGTCCCACCCTGTGGGATCTTACCCGTCGTTGACTACCAGCTATCTCTGGGCCAAGTAGGGTGATGTGAGGTTCAGTTCTGTCTCCTTGATAGCCTATGTCCCTCTGGCCTCCATGCCCAGCAACTGCCTTTGCGTCCCCTCGCCTGCTGGCGGGGCCCCAGCATTGATCATAGGGAACCCAGGTCTCTTCTCCAGAGAGGGCCCTCCAGCTTACGCCATTGGGCAAGAGACAGATCCACGGTACCAGCTTTTCGTGATCCCAGCTTGAACAGAGAACTCAGGCAACAGCTATGGGCAATTGGATTGTGAGAAGAGGGACCCTCTTGGCAAAAAGAGCAAGAGAAGTCAATATAGAATGCTCAAGTGCCTTCCCAGGGAGGCCCTCCACACCGTGGAAGGGATTAAATCATTTCATGTCCTTAATTAAATAAGTGCCAAACATTCAAAGAATTAATTTGTAAGCTTGTTTGGGATAAATGTACAATAATGACATTGTAGAATAATATCATGTAAGGATATTCTTTTTTTTAGGCCATGGCAATTCAATTTTAAACTGGCTGTTAATTTCTTTTTGTATAGACAAGCTCTTAGTTACATTTTCTTTGGCCTGCTGTACGAAATGAGAGGTCTGAATAGTCTGTACCATAGATGAAACAGCAATGCCCACAGAAGTAAGTAACGTTACAAGGGCAAAGATTCCTGCAATTAACATTCCAAAAAATCCTTTTTGTCTTTTTAAGATTTTTTACTAGATCATGCAATAGTTCGTAGGTTTAATGAGATTCCCATGGTTCAGTTAAGTTAGTGGGAACCCAAGCAAAAGCTGGTTGTTTTAAAATCATGAGGGAGTTCTTTTGAACAGTAGAATCGATACAACGGGATAATGTACAATCTGTGCATGACACCTCATACAGGTGGCTTGTAACATTAAGATGCATCTGAATGGGGCCTGATCAGAGCACAAACAGATCAAACACACAGGCACTAGCAAACACTGTCTTATTGAGAGTTTCTTGTAAAGCAAAAATGGAACTATTTGAGCTATAATTGAAACTATACCATTGTATAGGTGCAAGCGCAGCAGCTAATTTCCACTGCGTGCTTTGTAGAGGCCAGTTGTCATGTTGTAATTGAGGCCTAACAAAGTCTCCTCCATGAGATGGAGTGATTTTCTTCAACATATAGATAGGATGCATTCCCTTTCCATTTAGGGGTGCGGTTGTTACTATACAGAGAACCATAAGGGCTCCAGTCTATAAAGAAAAAAAAAATTATTAAGTTTGCTGGTGGTAGGATAATTACTATAACAATCTTGCCAATTAACTTCTTCCTCAGTGGGATTCTATACATAAGACCATTGACGTAAAGGCTTGGGGGGGGGGGGGGTGCCTTAGCACACTTATATTTTCTGCACCTTTCCCCAGAGCAAGTAGAGATAATACACGTACTTGAGCCGTTTCTTCCCCGTTCTTTGGGGTCCAGGCTGGCCAAAAACTTCTCTTTAATTTTACACACAAGAGCAGTGGCTTGATTTAGAGTCATACAAAAGGGAAGCTGGGTGGCAACAACTGTGTAATAATACCTTGTCCATATGCTTCCTTGCCCCACCTGTGGTCCTCCTGGAAGGATCAGCCCACATAAGGGTTCTTACCCATGAAGAGTCAGGAGTATAAGTCTGAAATACTCACACATTTGCCCTAGGTAATATTACCGTACAGATGATTACTGCTAGCATGGCAAGAAAGACGTTCTCTGTACAGTCTTCTTTACCATGCCCCAGGTGGTCTCCAGGCTGTTTGTTGTCTGACTCGTCTTCCTCCTGCTGGGTTAGACTTGGAAAACTTCAATTTAAAAAGAAATCTTTTTCTTTTACACTAAGTAACCTACAGGGTTACTTCCTGGATGTTGACTGATAGTGCCGCAAGGCCATGTATTACAAGTCAAAGCCATTACACATTTATGGTGATTGTACTTATTTTCAGATTTGGTATTTTAACAGCAAATCATTAGATTATCCTATAAATATTAGTGGAAAATATTTCAAAAATTTAAAATTTCTCCTTTTCATTAAATTTAAGATAATATGTTTAAACAGCATTCCCTTTCGGCTTATTCGCATATACAGAAGGATCATGGGAAGCCTTCGGTAACTTTTTTTAGAAGAATTTTACTTTACTAGGATTCAATTGCTTACAAAGATACTGGCTTCTTATAGTAGGTACAGTTAGTAAATTTAGTAAAATTTTATGTCTGATTCACGAGGTGCAAATGCTGTCCCACCTGCAGCCTAATTCAAAATGCAGCGGCAAGGAGCTTTTGCTATTTTAAATTACATCTTAAAATTCTGCTGCATTTTAAGAAATATCCAACAAAATAACTTGTTTTGCCCTTTCTTAGAGGCAAAAACATTAATTTATATTTGATAAAGCCTTCCGTGTGATTTCAAGTATATTAAATTGGCTTTATTAAAAAATCTTTTAAGAAGAGAAAATAACCTTTTGAAAACATTTCAGGGCCCGTGAAATGTCCCAAAGTCATTCCTTGGTTATAGTTTTGAAATCCAACTTGAAAGACCATCAAATATATATGTGTATATATGATTTAAAGATTATATGCCTTTTATAATTATTAAGAGATATCAATTAAATTAAAACTGATCTTAGCATATAAAAATTTTGGTTGGAATCACAGAATTTACCCTCTTTTTTCAATTAGACAAATGTTGAAATTTTACTATAATTATATGATTTCTCCCAATTTATTTAACCAGAACTTTAAATTCTTAGCTGGCAAGTTAAATATTTAGCATTTCTCAATCAATAACATTTTTAAGAATAAACTTCAAAAATGTAAGACATAATCAACCAACAGATTTAATTCTGTCCTCTAGATTTTTCATGAGGCAGATTTAGCAATTTAGCAAACTCCCAAAGCCCTAGGCTGCCATTGCTCTCAAGGATGGGAAACTGGGAAGCAAGCCTGTCTTTAGAAGTTGCCACTGGCAGGAAATTTTTGGTCTACCTGCTTGTTCTGTTGGGGGAAGGGAGGCTAGCCCTTCCTGCATTAGAAATTGCTTTGGGAAGCCAGCCTTAATTAAAGAGCGTCGCCGTCTTTTACCTGGGCTACTTAGATTTTTATAATCAATATAGTTCAATAATTCTTGAGATTCAAATCCAAATTATTATTTTAAGGCATACTCTTTAGCAAATTTTTGTAACAGAGACAATTTTACTGAATTTCCTTTTCGGCCTTGAAGTTAACTTTTTTTTTTTTTTAACACCCTTCATTAGCATTTAAAAACTCTTCTTTATTATGGAAATATACCAATCTTGTTGCTAGGATCTAGCCAGCATCTTTTTTCCTTTGGGTAAAATTTGCCATTTTTCTTAGGAAATAATCAGTCTTGGTTTTTATTCTGTACATTTGGAAAGAGAATTCAGCTCAAAACTCTATCTAAATGTCCAAAATCGGACGATGCGCGCCTTGTTCCAAGCCAGTTTCTCTTTACACGTGCACAGAAATCCCAGACGCATTTTTTTTTTTTAAATTTTGTAAAACTTCAATCATGAGAAGAGTTTAAATTAGAATACATGGGGAGGAGGCATCCATATTGGATCGCCATGTGCTCCCTTCTTTGCTTTCCCCACATCCTGCTTTGGGGGAAGTTTCAGCAAATGACTCAGATGGCATATTTTTCCCAAAGTCATGCTTAATAGAAAAAGACATTTTAAATTTTTTCCTTTTTCGCTTTCCAAAGTTATGGCTAGCACCCAAGGTTATCTTGGCCAAACTTTGCACTTCCCGACATGTTCTCTGGTAATTTTTAAACAATACATTAAGTAATCTCATTGCGGGAGAGCTTATAACTTTGCCCTCTCCTGCCACCTTTGAATCTCTCCACACCAGAGGTGGATTCAGTAGCGGAATTTCATTTCTTATTACATATTTTAGATTCCAAATACAAATTAAGATTTTAATTTGAACAAGAAACCACATTAAGATGACCATGGCACTCTTTTTTCTTTCAGCCTGATTTTAAAAAGTACCTTTTAATATTCCAATTTCTTTATAATTTGGCCTTTTAGCACAGGTGATTCTATTAACGGAGAAGTAAACATTTCAGGATTAGGACATGGAGATGGAGGGAGCCATGAAAGCCATTCCTCCCATTTTTTTTCTTTTCTTTCTGCTCCTCTTGTAAGGTCCTAAGACCCCCGGAGAGTCCGACGGAGGAGGCGACGACCCCAAGTCAAACGCAGAGATCGAAACTTGATGCAAAAGCAAGAGGTTCTTTATTACAAGCGCAGCGCAGGGGCTCTCAGGCAGACAGGCAACAACACAAGGGGAGTGCTGGCTGACTGGAGCCCCGAGCAATTGCAGAGCAGGAGTTTATAAAGGCAAAAACCACACGCAGGTGGCCAGGGAAACAGGGAACGGGGTTAACAGTTAACTCATAACTCATCTCTTACAGGGACAGGCCTTTGTTATTAGTTGACTCATTTCCTAAGGGGCTAGGGTGGTCTGGTATGCGCAGACCGATCCCAGGGAGCGATTAGATAGCTATGCTATGACCAAACCAGGGCACCAGAGCTTTACGGGAAGGGTCAGTTGAGACACAGGAGGGGGGGGAGGTCTTCTCTTTAATCTTACATTAACCAGAGCTTACTGGAAAAGTTGGTTAAGGGAAAAGGGAGGTTTCAGCAACCTTACATTCCCCCCTTTTCTTTTGGAGAGTTCCAATCATGGAACTAGAGGTCCTTCGTCTAGGGGTGCAGTTTGATACCGTTGCTGAAGGACTATCACCTGGACCGCACCTGGACCGGATAAAGGCGATTAGGCGATTTAATATGCACGGCCCGAATGTTAACAGGAGGAGTAGAATAATCAGGGGCCCTAACAGTGAGGATATTAAAGTTGTGAACCAAGGTGAGCTGTTAAACTAACTTTCAAACCAGCCCTGTTTGGCTTCTCGCTCTCTTTTGCGAGTCTCTAACCTTTCCCTAAGTTTTGACATGGAATCCTTTATCACCCCTGAATGATCGGCATAGAAACAGCATTGTTCTTTGAGGGCTGCACACAGCCCTCCCTCCTTTAAGAACAGGAGATCGAGTCCTCTCCTATTTTGTAGGACTACCTCAGACAAAGAAGTTAGAGACTCCTCAAGCTTAGTAATGGAGTGCTCTATATGTTTGAGGTCTTCATCTATAGCAGCTCTGAGTTCCTCAGTATAGGTGGGGCCTTTAATGAGGGCTGTTGCCCCTGTCCCTACTCCTGCCGCGACCCCCAGACCTAGGAGAGCAGCTAAGGTCAGTGAAATAAGTTCCCGTTTATCCCGATGGGAAGGAGAATAGGAGTCAAATTCCTTTTCGAACGCATTTGCTTGATAATACATGATCCTGGGAACTAACTGGACAAGGATGCAATAATCTTGAGAGCGGTTGAAGGCCTGGGCTGCTAAGCACGGTGTAAGCCCTGTACTACAGGCCCACCATCCCCCTGTCGGGGGCACTAAGTAATAGCTTGCGGGAGAGGGGTATGCTAAGTTCTCGTTGCAGAGATGCTGGCGGTCTTTTGGCACTTGTCCTATACATGTGCCTTGCCCCGAGACCTCAGTAAGGGTCAGCTTCCCCTGCTGTCCCCACGAACAATGGTCATGGCTTGTGGTGTTGGTATAGTTTCCCCGGAAGGCTATTCCTTCATAGTAGGGGGGCCTTATAGTTAGGCAGAGCCAGCAAGACTCAGTTAGGTTAGACCTGGACATATTTAAAGAACTAAAGGCCCCCTCTACTAAGCCTAATAGTCTCTGACCAGAGTTTATCTCCGGGTCTATGGGGCCGGCCCGTTCCTCCCAGGAGGCTGGGCTGGTCTCTGCCACTGGGGTAGTGGTAGAAGGCTTTCCTTTCGTGGGGAGCTGCCGGCTGGACAAGACGGGATTGGGACCTACTGCAACCGGTGGTCTGTAATCTTCTACATCTAATTTTATCTTAAAAAGGAAGCCATCATATTTCCGGGTCTTATCATACAGCCGCAGCCCCCATGTTAGTCCCCAGCGCCATTTGTTTAGCTCATATGACCGCCCGGCTGGGGTAAAAGAGATATTTAGAGTATTTATCTATCCCCTATGACCGGAAGATTGGCTCTTATTTCTCTGAACTTGGATGAGATCCCACGCCGGGGGCTCTTTGATCCAATATGCAGTACCAGTTGTCTCACACCCCTATTCTGCACAAAAGTATTCATGTTCAGACCTACAATTTTTCCCATGTCCCTGCCTATCTTTGGGGCACACATAGAATTGGGACTCCGACAGAGCCTCGCGGGCTTCGGAATAACTGCAGAGTCTAGGATAGCTATCTTTCCCCTTTCCTATGTAAGTTCGGGACTCTACACCTGACTTGGTTTCCTCTACTGATTTATATGGGAGGTCCCATAGTCTATGTCCGGCTGCCATGGCACAGAGGTCTGGCGTTAGGTCCGGCCACCATGTCCCTTTAGGTGCAATATTGGTGATTGACCAAGCTGTCTGCCCGGTATGGGGGGACAGTACCCTCCAGGTTAGTCTCTTTGGGGCATGGGGGTTGCTACTTATCAGCGGCAGGCTCAGCAAGAGGAGGAGGGCGGTGGTGAATCCGCAGCTTGAGAGGGTTGTCGGTTTTCTCCACAGTCCATCCATGGCCGTCATCACTCGGAGGAGGTGCTCGCTTAACGTGGGAGGCGTGGATCCAAGCGGCTACACCGTCTACCTTGACTGCTGTCGGGGTTGTCAGCAACACCAGATGAGGTCCTTTCCACCTTGGCTCGAGATTAGCGGCTCGATGGCGTCTGATGTAGACAAAGTCTCCGACCTGGAACTGGTGGGGGACCTGCAGTTCCCCTGGTTGGTAGAGGGCAGCTAGGGGAGTCCACACCTCCTTCTGGACAGTCTCGAGGGCCTTCAGCCTGGCAAGCAGGGATTGAGGGGTGTATCTGTGGGCACAGACCAAGGGTCAGCGGCTAGGGGCGGAGGGGCCCCAAACAGAACCTCGAACGGTGTCACCCCTAAGGGGCCTGGGGTGTTTCGCGCGCGGAAAAGGGCAAAGGGAAGGAGGACCGTCCAGTCTGCCACGCCAGTCTCTAAGGACAATTTAGTCATAGCCTCTTTTAACGTTCTATTCATTCTTTCTACCTGACCTGAACTCTGGGGCCTGTAAGCACAATGCAATTTCCAATCTGCCCCTAGTATCTTGGCCATCCCCTGACTTACCTGGGCAACGAAGGCCGGACCGTTGTCTGATCCGATTACCTTAGGAATTCTAAACCGCGGAAAGATATCTTCCAAAATCTTCTTGGCGACCACGGTTGCAGTCTCTCTCTTGGTGGGGAAGGCTTCTACCCAACCTGAGAAGGTGTCTATAAAAACTAAAAGATATTTATAACCGTATCGGGCGGGCTTCACCTCTGTAAAATCTACCTCCCAGTAACTCCCAGGCCGGTCTCCCCTGAGTCTCTGTCCGGTCCCGGCCTGGGATGGATGTATATTTACCAGCTGACACGCCTTGCAGTGCTTAACTACTTCCTCTGAAAGGCGATCGAGTCCTTTGACATAGTGTCCAGTTGCCCGGCTGGTGGAGCTGAGGTGTTTGGCCCCCAGGTGAGTGAGGCGGTGCAGTTGTTGGAGGTAGGCAGTGGCTGCCTCCCTTGGTACTACCATCTTTTCCCCTGTAGTTCTCCACACCCCGAGTTTGTCCTTATGGTATTTTTCTGGCCTTTTAAGCAAGTCTTCTTCCTCCTCTGGGGTGTAGTGGAGGGTCTCTGGCTGTGGTACCGTGGGGCCAACAGCGAGGGCGAGTAGCCGGGGCCCGAGGGCGGCCTGTCTCGCCTCGACGTCCGCTTTCCTGTTTCCTATAGCTATTTCCGAGGTCCCTTTCTGGTGGCCGGGACAATGGATGATAGCTACCTCCCGGGGGGCATGGACAGCCTCTAGGAGGTCAAGGATTTCCTTTTTATTCTTAATCTCCTTTCCTGCTGAAGTGAGGAGACCTCTCTGACGGTATATGGCCCCGTGCACATGAGCAGTGGCAAAAGCATAACGACTGTCAGTATAAATATTGGCCCGGCTACTCTCTGCAAGCCTGAGAGCCTGCGTCAGGGCAATCAATTCAGCCTTCTGGGCTGAAGTCCCTTCGGGCAAGCTACTAGCCCAAATGGTCCGATCCTTGCTGACAACAGCCGCTCCTGCCACCCTCTTACCTTCATGGAGATAGCTGCTTCCGTCCGTGAACCAGGTGAGTTGAGGCTCTGGCAAAGGAGAATCTTTGAGGTCTTTCCTCGGCCCTGTTTCTTCTGCCAGAATGTCACGGCATGAGTGCAGGACCTCTTTGCTCTCAGGGTTTACTTCTGGTAGTAGGGTTGCTGGGTTGAGAACTACTGGAGCCCCAAAATGGATCCGGTCTTCGTTTAGCAGGAGACTCTGGTAGTGAGTCATCCGGGCATTGGACAGCCACCGGTCCGGTGGCTGTCGGATAACACTCTCGAGAGTGTGTGGGGCCACTACAGTCAGTTTCTGTCCCAAGGTAAGTTTGTCTGCATCTCGCACAAGTAGGGCGGTGGCTGCGATTGCTCTCAAGCAGCCTGGCCACCCTCTGGCCACTGGGTCTAGTCTCTTGGATAAATAGGCTACCGGCCTCTTCCAGGGGCCTAAGGTTTGAGTTAGGACCCCTCTGGCTACTCCTTTCCTTTCATCTATAAACAGGGTAAAGGGCTTGGCCACGTCTGGTAAGGCCAATGCCGGAGCCGAGAGAAGAGCCTTTTTAATGTTGTCAAAGGCTTTCTGATGAGTCTCCCCCCATTCGAAGGGGTTCCCTTGTTTTGTCAGCGGGTAGAGGGGCTCCGCTAAGGTTGCAAAACCCGGAATCCAGAGGCGGCAGAATCCAGCTGTCCCCAGGAACTCGCGTACCTGCCGGGGGGTCTGTGGCCTGGGGATCTGGGTGACCGTGCTTTTTCGGGCTTCAGTAAGCCACCTCTTCCCCCCTTCTAGCGCATACCCTAAATAGGCCACTCTCCGCTGACATATCTGGGCCTTCTTGGCCGAGACCCGGTATCCTAAGCGGGAGAGCTCTAAAAGCAAGGCCCCGGTACCTGCTTCACAGTCCTCCTTAGTAGCTCCGGCGAGGAGAAGGTCATCCACGTACTGGAGAAGGGTGACTTGCGGGTGGTCAGCGCGGAAAGCAGCCAGGTCTTGATGAAGGGCCTCATCGAAGATGGTGGGGGAATTTTTGAATCCTTGCGGAAGTCGAGTCCAAGTCAGCTGCCCCGTTATTCCAGAATCTGGGTCTCTCCACTCGAAAGCGAAAATACTCTGGCTGGCAGGATGCAGTCGCAAGCAGAAGAAGGCATCTTTCAAGTCTAGAACTGAATACCACACATGGGACGGAGGGATAGAGCTCAAGAGATTGTAAGGATTGGGGACCGTGGGATGAATATCCTGTACCCTCTTGTTGACTTCTCTTAAGTCCTGCACCGGTCGGTAGTCATCAGTTCCGGGCTTCTTTACCGGGAGGAGTGGGGTGTTCCACGGGGAGTGGCACTTAACGAGGATCCCTAGGCGTAGGAGACGTTGGACATGAACCTTGATCCCCCTCCAGGCCTCTTTTGCCATGGGATACTGCCGTACTGCAATCGGGGTTGCAGTGGACTTAAGCTCTACTATTACGGGGGGCCGTTCAGTAGCTAAACCCATCCCTGCGGTTTCAGCCCAAGCCTCAGGGTATTGATGTAACCACTCCGCTATCCTCTCGTCCTCTTGGACGTTATTCTCAAACAGCCGATGCTCGTCTTCGAGTTGAAGTGTCAAGAGGGTAATTGGTTCCCCATGTTGGGTCAGGGTCGGCCCCCGTGGGGTGAAGGTGATCTGAGCCCCCATTTTAGTTAACAAGTCTCTCCCTAGAAGGGGGGCTGGGCACTCAGGTATCACTAAAAAGGAATGAGTCACTCTTCCCGTGCCTAGATCTACTGTCCGTGTGGTGGTCCAAGAGTATTGCTCGTTTCCCGTTGCCCCTATCACCCAGGAGGTCTTCTGGGAGACCGGTCCTAGCGGTTTCTTAAGAACTGAATATTGGGCCCCTGTGTCCACCAGGAAGTTAACAGGCTTCCCCTCCACCTTAAGAGTTACCCTAGGCTCGGGGAGGGGGTCCGAGCCCCGACTTCTTCAATCACTATCTTCCTGGAGTGCCAGCGCCTTCTTTGCTAGCCTCTTTGGGCACTCCCGCTTCCAATGTCCTTCTTCCTTGCAATAAGCACATTGATTCTTTCCTAACGGTGGCCTGTTGCCCAGGGCCCTTGTCTGCCTTCCTTTTCCTTTCTCCTGCGGCTTACTCCCTTCTATTGCTGCAGCCAAGATACGGGTTAGCCTTTGCTCTTCCCTTTTTTCCTTTCTCTCCTCCTTTTCCTCTCTCTCTCTCTCCCTCCGCTGCTCCTTCTCCTCCTCGGTCTCCCTCTTATGGTACACTTTCTCTGCCTCCTTAACTAAATCTTGGAGGGTAAAGTCCTGTAATCCTTCCAGTCTCTGCAGCTTTTTCTTAATATCTAGTGCTGACTGCCCTATGAAGGCCATAGCTACCGAGGCCTTTTGTCCCTCCGAGGTGGGGTCAAATGGGGTGTACCGTCTGAACGCCTCCATTAGTCGCTCGAGAAAAACAGAAGGCGGTTCAGTGGGCCCCTGGATGACCTCTCTTACCTTAGCCAAATTCGTGGGGCGCCGAGCCGCCCCTCTGAGGCCGGCCACTAGAGTCTGGCGGTAGACCTTCAGGTGCTCCCTACCTTCTGCCGTGTTGAAGTCCCAGTCTGGTCTGGCCAGGGGAAAGGCCGCATCCACCAAATGGGGGAGTAGGGTCGGCCGGCCGTCGGGGCCGGGGGCGTTCTTTCGAGCCTCCAAAAGAATCCGCTCCCTTTCCTCTGTAGTAAAGAGAGTCTGGAGAAGCTGCTGACAGTCGTCCCAAGTGGGCTGGTGAGAGAACATAAGAGACTCGACCAGCCCCGTCAGGCGCTGGGGATCTTCTGAAAAGGGAGGGTGGTTAGTTTTCCAGTTATAGAGGTCTGCTGAGGAGAAGGGCCAGTATTGGAGTGGCTGAAGCGGAGCCGTTTCGTTATCGTCTCCGCGGGGGGGTGGAGGGCCGTATGGTCGGAGAGGGCAGGTCACGGTCGAATCTGGAGACGCGGGATGTCTCCTCTGACTCCGGGTTCCCTGGGCCGGTCCCTCTACTGGAGGAGCGGGGGGAGGTGCTGAGGGCTCCGGTCTCTCCGGCGGCTCTGGCTGGAGAGGAGAGGGGTAAGGGGGTGGGGAATCCAGGAGGAGGAGATCGGTTTGAGAATCAGCCAGGGGACGTTTTGTCTGATCTGCGGGAGGGGCCTGGGCCACGAGAACCCGGGAGGTTCCGGACGTCAGCCAGGGTCTCAGCCAAGAGGGAGGGTTTTGGACCAGGTCCTGCCAGACGACAATATACGGCTGCTGGTCCGGGTGGCCCGCCGGGCCTGATTGGAACACCTTATTCTTTACTGCAAAAATAATGGACAGGTCAAAAGTTCCATCCGCTGGCCATCCTACGCCTAGGGCTGGCCAGTCGGATGAACAGAAAGTCTGCCAAGGACCCTTCTTGACACTGACGGAAAGGCTGAGTCCCCGACTCCGGACGTCAGTCCAGTGTGTCACTGTAAGAGAAAGAGGGGTGCTGCTTCCTTGGCCCATGTTACCTGGATGAGAGAGAAAGAGTAGGAGGCAAAAACAAAGAACAAGTAATGACGCGACGAGACACCGGATCCACAAGAATCTACACAGATACAGAATGCCCGCTGAGGGACGATATCCCTCCCTGACGCTAGTCCGGCCGGACACACGAGTGCCCGTTGCCGGACAGCCAGAACTAGAAGTGACCAAGACCTCCTCTTGGTCACCACCCGTCCCTGGGGCGTCCCCCAGGGTGACAGTTTTTCTGGCCGAAGCCTCTTCGACCAGAGGAGCCGACTCCTTACGGAGCCGACAACCTGTCTTCCTGAAAAACCGAAACTAAGAAACTGAGAACGAACAGAGGACAAGACAAGACACTGAACGACTCCGGAGTCTGCTTACCTCCAAGACCGATCCTAGCGCTTGAAGGGGGTCGCCTAATCCCGGACGAGCCCCCAAATGTAAGGTCCTAAGACCCCCGGAGAGTCCGACGGAGGAGGCGACGACCCCAAGTCAAACGCAGAGATCGAAACTTGATGCAAAAGCAAGAGGTTCTTTATTACAAGCGCAGCGCAGGGGCTCTCAGGCAGACAGGCAACAACACAAGGGGAGTGCTGGCTGACTGGAGCCCCGAGCAATTGCAGAGCAGGAGTTTATAAAGGCAAAAACCACACGCAGGTGGCCAGGGAAACAGGGAACGGGGTTAACAGTTAACTCATAACTCATCTCTTACAGGGACAGGCCTTTGTTATTAGTTGACTCATTTCCTAAGGGGCTAGGGTGGTCTGGTATGCGCAGACCGATCCCAGGGAGCGATTAGATAGCTATGCTATGACCAAACCAGGGCACCAGAGCTTTACGGGAAGGGTCAGTTGAGACACAGGAGGGGGGGGAGGTCTTCTCTTTAATCTTACATTAACCAGAGCTTACTGGAAAAGTTGGTTAAGGGAAAAGGGAGGTTTCAGCAACCTTACACTCTTTAGGAGTGGAGGGTGCAAGGGGAGGAGATTTATACTCCTTGGCCTCTCTCAAAGGCTCTAGTAAATGAAATACTGTGTTTCACAAGGAAAAACAGTTTTTGGAGGCAAGTTTTTCCCTGCTGCTGACCTTTTTTCAAGTTCTAACTTTTTTGCAAGCATTCAATATCTAATGTACCTTTTTCAAGAAAACAAAAGTTATGTTCTGTAACAACATGCAAAAACTAAGAGATTACGTTCTGAAACTTTTAACTCCTTAAACATACAACTCAAAAGTCTATAATAAAGTTTCTTACTTTTTTTTTTTTTTTTTTTTTTTAAAGCCCAATCTACTTTTTTAAAGCCGAATCCTGCCCCGTTAGCCTGGTTGAGAAAACGTTCCCACACCGCCTACAGCTCCGGACTACTGTAGCTGATTGTGGCCGTTTGTGTGCGGTGAAATAACCCCTCACCTTTACGGTAAATTTTCCTACCTTTACGGTGAATTTTCCTACCTTTACGGTGAATTCTTTGTTCCTCACTTTTGCCTTCATTCCAGAGTCCCCGTCGGGCGCCAGATGTCGTAAGTGTTTCCCTCCACGTCCTGCGTGGTTCAGGGTTCGGGTCTGGAAGAGGATCCGCACAACAAATGAAATAGAAAAGACACGAGAATAATTTGGGAATATTGGGGAACCAGGCGGGAGAGTCCAACTCAAGAGGAAGGACTTCCACTGTGCTCAGGCCTCACCAAGCTTTTTATAGTGAGGGGTAAACAAGGTAGTGGTTACCAAAGTTACACTTTTCTTGTGAGTTTCACTTGTTTACACCATGGTTATACTTCCTGCACTTCCTCAGCCCCTTAGCTTCCCAGATAAGATCTAGGGAGTGTTATAAGGTCAAGCCTAATTATGCTAAGAGGACTGTGCCCTCTAAGCTGGGCTTGTTTGTGACTTTGCCAGCAGGTCAGTCCAAGGCTTAACCCTATATCAGTTTCCCACAACACCCTGTTACTCATGACTGCGACCTCCACCATCCATCCCACCTACCCCCAATACGAACATAAATTCACTTTTGGACTTACAGTTTCTTCATCCACCCTTCTGTTTGGAGTCTTACTCCTTATCGCTACTAGTCTACAATGTCATCTTATTAAGTTTCGCGATCTGAGACAACAGACACTGCTGAAGGGGGCCTGGCATCTATTTATACTCTTTAGGGTAATGAGGAGCCACTCCCTTCAGCTCTGGTTGCCCAAATTCTGTGGTTGCCATGGTGTGGCTTGACATCACAAAGCCTAAGCTAGACAATCCAGGAGGGGCAGGGGTGGCAGAAGATGCAGAAATCTCACACACTCTGGTTATAAAACAGAGACCTTCCTCTTAACTCCTAACATTTTTCCCAAACTGTCCTCTCTCTCTCTCATTTCCTCTAGTTCCATTACAGTCCAGCATAGGGCAGGGAGGTGGTGTTTCCTCTAAGACAATTCCCATACTCCCCCGTCATTTGAGTGGTCCATTCCACTATGTTCAGTAAATACAATTTCCTAGATTTTGAGTGTTGTTTTAATGGATGTTTTATTTTAGAATAGTTCCACATTTACAGAAAAATTGTGAAGATAATAACCATGTACTACATACCCAATTTCCCTTATTACTAACATCTTACTTGTGTTTGGGCAAATGTAACATGTAGTGAATTAGTGAAACAGAGTGAAACCTCAATTCTCTAGTATCTCCAATATCCAGCAATGCCGTTCTAGACCCAGTTGTTCAAGGAAAAACTGGACCAGTTGTGGCATAAAACTTCAGATCTTGAGCTGACCATCCTTTCGAGAATTTAACAATATTCAATTGTCTACCATGTAAAAAGGAAATCAAATGCATTATTATACACTGCCAGCACTAACACAACACCCTGTTCCTCACGACTGCGACCACTACATCCATCCCACCCAACAAATCCAAACCTAAATTAAACATCAGCTTCTTTTTTCTTTTCCAGTATGAGGAAGTGTTGTGAAAAAAATCCCCATTCAGACTTCTCCTTGTCCTTATTCTAAGTGTCTGGCTCAGTATGGAATGGCTTCTCTGCTGTCCCAACTTAGAAAATCTACATTACTCCAGTCTCACATGCCTGCCCCCTGCTTAGATCCCTCCCCATCAGTGAAACAGAGTCAAACCCCACTTCTCTAGTATCTCCAATATCCAACAATGCTGTTCTAGACCAAGTTGTTCAAGGAAAACTGGACCAGCTGTGGCATAAAATTCACATCTTGAGCTGACCATCCATTTCATACTTTAACAGTATTCAATAGTCTGCCATATAAAAAGGAAATCAAATTCTTTATTATACACTGCCATCACTAACACAACACCCTGTTACTCATGACTGCGACCACTACCATCCATCCCACCCACCGAATCCTAACGTAAATTAAACATCACCTTCTTTTTTCTTTTCCAGTATGAGAAAGTGTTGTGAAAAAAATCCCCATTCAGACTTCTCCTTGTCCTTATTCTAAGTGTCTGGCTTAGTATGGAATAGCTTCTCTGGTGCCCCATCTTAGAAAATCTACATTACTCCAGTCTCACATGCCTGTCCCCTGCTTAGATCCCTCCCCATCATGAAACAGAGTCAAAAATCACTTCTCTACGATCTCCAATATCCAACAATTCTGTTCTACACCATGATGTTAAAGGAAACAATGTACCAGTTGTGGCATAAAATTCACATCTTGACCTGACCATCCTTTCCATACTTTAATAATATTCAATAGTCTGCCATATAAATAGGAAATCAAATAATTATACACTGCCATCACTAACACAACACCCTGTTACTCATGACTGCGACCTCCACCATCCATCCCACCTACCCCCAATATGAACATAAATTCACTTTTGGACTTACAGTTTCTTCATCCATCCTTGTGTTTGGGTCTTACACCTTATCTCTACTAGTCTACAATATCGTTTATTAAGTTTCGCTATCTTGAGGCAACAGACACTACTGAAGGGGGCCTGGCCTCTATTTATACTCTTTAGGGAAATGAGGAGCCACTCCCTTCAGCTCTGGTTGCCCAAATTCTGTGGTTGCCAAGGTGTGGCTTGACATCACAATGCCTCAGCTAGACCATCCAGGAGGGGCGGGGGTAGCAGAAGATGCAGAAATCTCACACACTCTGGTTATAAAACAGAGACCTTCCTCTTAACTCCTAAAATTTTTCCCAAACTGTCTCTCTCTCATTTCCTGTGGTTCCATTACAGTCCAGCATAGGGCAGGGAGGTGGTGTTTCCTCTAAGACAATTCCCATACTCCCTCGTCATTTCAGTAGTCCATTCCACTATGTTCAGTTGCTACAATTTCCTAGGATTTTGAGTGTTGTTTTAATGGATGTTTTATTTTATAATAGTTCCACATTTACAGAAAAATTGTGAAGATAATAACAATGTACACCATACCCAATTTCCCTTATTACTAACATCTTACTTATGTTTGGGCAAATGTAACATGAAGTGAATAATCAGTGAAACAGAGTGAAACCTCAATTCTCTAGTATCACCAATGTGAAACCTCAATTCTCTAGTATCTCCAATATCCAGCAATGCTGTTCTAGACCAAGTTGTTCAAGGAAAACTGGACCAGTTGTGGCATAAAACTTCAGATCTTGAGCTGACCATCCTTTCAAGAATTTAACAATATTCAATAGTCTACCATGTAAAAAGGAAATCACATGCATTATTATACACTGCCAGCACTAACACAACACCCTGTTCCTCATGACTGCGACCACTACCATCCATCCCACCCACCGAATCCAAACATAAATTAAACATCAGCGTCTTTTTTCTTTTCCAGTATGAGGAAGTGTTGTGAAAAAAATCCACATTCAGACTTCCCTTGTCCTTATTCTAAGTGTCTGGCTCAGTATGGAATGGCTTCTCTGGTGTCCCAACTTAGAAACTCTACATTACTCCAGTCTCACATGCCTGCCCCCTTCTTAGATCCCTCCCCATCAGTGAAACAGAGTCAAACCTCACTTCTCTAGTATCTCCAATATCCAGCAATGCTGTTCTAGACCATGATGTTAAAGGAAAAACTGTACAAGTTGAGGCATAAATTCACATCTAGAGCTGACCATCCTTTTCATACTTTAACAGTATTCAATAGTCTGCCATATAAAAAGGAAATCAAATTCTTTATTATACACTGCCATCACTAACGCAACACCCTGTTACTCATGACTGCGACCACTACCATCCATCCCACCCACCGAATCCAAACCTAAATTAAACATCAGCTTCTTTTTTCTTTTCCAGAATGAGAAAGTGTTGTGAAAAAAATCCCCATTCAGACTTCTCCTTGTCCTTATTCTAAGTGTCTGGCTCAGTATGGAATGGCTTCTCTGGTGCCCCATCTTAGAAAATCTACATTACTCCAGTCTCACATGCCTGCCCCCTGCTTAGATCTCGTCCCATCATGAAACAGAGTCAAAAATCACTTCTCTAGGATCTCCAATGTCCAACAATTCTGTTCTACACCATGATGTTAAAGAAAAAAATGTACCAGTTGTGGCATAAAATTCACATCTTGACCTGACCATCCTTTCCATACTATAATAATATTCAATAGTCTGCCATATAAAAAGGAAATCAAATACTTAATTATACACTGCCATCACTAACACAACACCCTGTTACTCATGACTGCGACCTCCACCATCCATCCCACCTACCCCCAATATGATCATAAATTCACTTTTGGACTTACAGTTTCTTCATCCACCCATCTGTTTGGAGTCTTACTCCTTATCTCTACTAGTCTATAATGTCATCTTATTAAGTTTCGCTATCTGAGGCAACAGACAATGCTGAAGGGGGCCTGGCCTCTATTTATACTCTTTAGGGTAATGAGGAGCCACTCCCTTCAGCTCTGGTTGCCCAAATTCTGTGGTTGCCATGGCGTGGCTTGACATCACAATGCCTCAGCTAGACCATCCAGGAGGGGCGGGGGTAGCAGAAGATGCAGAAATCTCACACACTCTGGTTATAAAACAGAGACCTTCCTCTTCACTCCTAAAATTTTTCCCAAACTGTCCTCTCTCTCTCTCATTTCCTGTAGTTCCATTACAGTCCAGCATAGGGCAGGGAGGTGGTGTTTCCTCTAAGACAATTCCCATACTCCCCCGTCATTTGAGTGGTCCATTCCACTATGTTCAGTTGCTACAATTTCCTAGGATTTTGAGTGTTGTTTTAATGGATGTTTTATTTTAGAACAGTTCCACATTTACAGAAAAATTGTGCAGGTAATAACCATGTACTCCATACCCAATTTCCCTTATTACTAACATCTTACTTATGTTTGGGCAAATGTAACATGAAGTGAATCATCCGTGAAACAGAGTGAAACCTCAATTCTCTAGTATCTCCAATATCCAGCAATGCTGTTTTAGACCAAGTTGTTCAAGGAAAACTGGACCAGTTGTGGCATAAAACTTCAGACCTTGAGCTGACCATCCTTTCAAGAATTTAATAATATTCAAGAGTCTACCATGTAAAAAGGAAATCACATGCATTATTATACACTGCCAGTACGAACACAACACCCTGTTCCTCATGACTGCGACCACTACCATCCATCCCACCCACCGAATCCAAACATAAATTAAACATCAGCTTCTTTTTTCTTTTCCAGTATGAGAAAGTGTTGTGAAAAAAATCCCCATTCAGACTTCCCTTGTCCTCATTCTAAGTGTCTGGCTCAGTATGGAATGGCTTCTCTGGTGTCCCAACTTAGAAACTCTACATTACTCCAGTCTCACATGCCTGCCCCCTTCTTGGATCCCTCCCCATCAGTGAAACAGAGTCAAACCTCATTTCTCTAGTATCTCCAATATCCAGCAATGCTGTTCTAGACCATGATGTTAAAGGAAAAACTGTACAAGTTGTGGCATAAATTCACATCTAGAGCTGACCATCCGTTTCATACTTTAACAGTATTCAATAGTCTGCCATATAAAAAGGAAATCAAATTCTTTATTATACACTGCCATCACTAACACAACACCCTGTTGTTACTCATGACTGCGACCACTACCATCCATCCCACCCACTGAATCCAAACCTAAATTAAACATCAGCTTCTTTTTTCTTTTCCAGAATGAGAAAGTGTTGTGAAAAAAATCCCCATTCAGACTTCTCCTTGTCCTTATTCTAAGTGTCTGGCTCAGTATGGAATGGCTTCTCTGGTGCCCCATCTTAGAAAATCTACATTACTCCAGGCTCACATGCCTGCCCCCTGCTTAGATCCCGCCCCATCATGAAACAGAGTCAAAAATCACTTCTCTAGGATCTCCAATGTCCAACAATTCTGTTCTACACCATGATGTTAAAGGAAACAATGTACCAGTTGTGGCATAAAATTCACATCTTGAGCTGACCATCCTTTCCATACTTTAATAATATTCAATAGTCTGCCATATAAAAAGGAAATCAAATACTTAATTATACACTGCCATCACTAACACAACACCCTGTTACTCATGACTGCGACCTCCACCATCCATCCCACCTACCCCCAATACGATCATAAATTCACTTTTGGACTTACAGTTTCTTCATCCACCCATCTGTTTGGAGTCTTACTCCTTATCTCTACTAGTCTATAATGTCATCTTATTGAGTTTCGCTATCTGAGGCAACAGACAATGCTGAAGGGGGCCTGGCCTCTATTTATACTCTTTAGGGTAATGAGGAGCCACTCCCTTCAGCTCTGGTTGCCCAAATTCTGTGGTTGCCATGGCGTGGCTTGACATCACAATGCCTCAGCTAGACCATCCAGGAGGGGCGGGGGTAGCAGAAGATGCAGAAATCTCACACACTCTGGTTATAAAACAGAGACCTTCCTCTTCACTCCTAAAATTTTTCCCAAACTGTCCTCTCTCTCTCTCATTTCCTGTAGTTCCATTACAGTCCAGCATAGGGCAGGGAGGTGGTGTTTCCTCTAAGACAATTCCCATACTCCCCCGTCATTTGAGTGGTCCATTCCACTATGTTCAGTTGCTACAATTTCCTAGGATTTTGAGTGTTGTTTTAATGGATGTTTTATTTTAGAACAGTTCCACATTTACAGAAAAATTGTGCAGGTAATAACCATGTACTCCATACCCAATTTCCCTTATTACTAACATCTTACTTATGTTTGGGCAAATGTAACATGAAGTGAATCAAACGTGAAACAGAGTGAAACCTCAATTCTCTAGTATCTCCAATATCCAGCAATGCTGTTTTAGACCAAGTTGTTCAAGGAAAACTGGACCAGTTGTGGCATAAAACTTCAGACCTTGAGCTGACCATCCTTTCAAGAATTTAACAATATTCAAGAGTCTACCATGTAAAAAGGAAATCACATGCATTATTATACACTGCCAGCACGAACACAACACCCTGTTCCTCATGACTGCGACCACTACCATCCATCCCACCCACCGAATCCAAACATAAATTAAACATCAGCTTCTTTTTTCTTTTCCAGTATGAGAAAGTGTTGTGAAAAAAATCCCCATTCAGACTTCCCTTGTCCTCATTCTAAGTGTCTGGCTCAGTATGGAATGGCTTCTCTGGTGTCCCAACTTAGAAACTCTACATTACTCCAGTCTCACATGCCTGCCCCCTTCTTAGATCCCTCCCCATCAGTGAAACAGAGTCAAACCTCATTTCTCTAGTATCTCCAATATCCAGCAATGCTGTTCTAGACCATGATGTTAAAGGAAAAACTGTACAACTTGTGGCATAAATTCACATCTAGAGCTGACCATCCGTTTCATACTTTAACAGTATTCAATAGTCTGCCATATAAAAAGGAAATCAAATTCTTTATTATACACTGCCATCACTAACACAACACCCTGTTGTTACTCATGACTGCGACCACTACCATCCATCCCACCCACTGAATCCAAACCTAAATTAAACATCAGCTTCTTTTTTCTTTTCCAGAATGAGAAAGTGTTGTGAAAAAAATCCCCATTCAGACTTCTCCTTGTCCTTATTCTAAGTGTCTGGCTCAGTATGGAATGGCTTCTCTGGTGCCCCATCTTAGAAAATCTACATTACTCCAGTCTCACATGCCTGCCCCCTGCTTAGATCCCGCCCCATCATGAAACAGAGTCAAAAATCACTTCTCTAGGATCTCCAATGTCCAACAATTCTCTTCTACACCATGATGTTAAAGGAAACAATGTACCAGTTGTGGCATAAAATTCACATCTTGAGCTGACCATCCTTTCCATACTTTAATAATATTCAATAGTCTGCCATATAAAAAGGAAATCAAATACTTAATTATACACTGCCATCACTAACACAACACCCTGTTACTCATGACTGCGACCTCCACCATCCATCCCACCTACCCCCAATACGATCATAAATTCACTTTTGGACTTACAGTTTCTTCATCCACCCATCTGTTTGGAGTCTTACTCCTTATCTCTACTAGTCTATAATGTCATCTTATTAAGTTTCGCTATCTGAGGCAACAGACAATGCTGAAGGGGGCCTGGCCTCTATTTATACTCTTTAGGGTAATGAGGAGCCACTCCCTTCAGCTCTGGTTGCCCAAATTCTGTGGTTGCCATGGTGTGGCTTGACATCACAATGCCTCAGCTAGACCATCCAGGAGGGGCGGGGGTAGCAGAAGATGCAGAAATCTCACACACTCTGGTTATAAAACAGAGACCTTCCTCTTCACTCCTAAAATTTTTCCCAAACTGTCCTCTCTCTCTCTCATTTCCTGTAGTTCCATTACAGTCCAGCATAGGGCAGGGAGGTGGTGTTTCCTCTAAGACAATTCCCATACTCCCCCGTCATTTGAGTGGTCCATTCCACTATGTTCAGTTGCTACAATTTCCTAGGATTTTGAGTGTTGTTTTAATGGATGTTTTATTTTAGAACAGTTCCACATTTACAGAAAAATTGTGCAGGTAATAACCATGTACTCCATACCCAATTTCCCTTATTACTAACATCTTACTTATGTTTGGGCAAATGTAACATGAAGTGAATCATCCGTGAAACAGAGTGAAACCTCAATTCTCTAGTATCTCCAATATCCAGCAATGCTGTTCTAGACCAAGTTGTTCAAGGAAAAACTGGGCCAGTTGTGGCATAAAACTTCAGACCTTGAGCTGACCATCCTTTCAAGAATTTAACAATATTCAATAGTCTACCATGTAAAAAGGAAATCACATGCATTATTATACACTGCCAGCACGAACACAACACCCTGTTCCTCATGACTGCGACCACTACCATCCATCCCACCCACCGAATCCAAACATAAATTAAACATCAGCTTCTTTTTTCTTTTCCAGTATGAGAAAGTGTTGTGAAAAAAATCCCCATTCAGACTTCCCTTGTCCTCATTCTAAGTGTCTGGCTCAGTATGGAATGGCTTCTCTGGTGTCCCAACTTAGAAACTCTACATTACTCCAGTCTCACATGCCTGCCCCCTTCTTAGATCCCTCCCCATCAGTGAAACAGAGTCAAACCTCATTTCTCTAGTATCTCCAATATCCAGCAATGCTGTTCTAGACCATGATGTTAAAGGAAAAACTGTACAACTTGTGGCATAAATTCACATCTAGAGCTGACCATCCTTTTCATACTTTAACAGTATTCAATAGTCTGCCATATAAAAAGGAAATCAAATTCTTTATTATACACTGCCATCACTAACACAACACCCTGTTGTTACTCATGACTGCGACCACTACCATCCATCCCACCCACTGAATCCAAACCTAAATTAAACATCAGCTTCTTTTTTCTTTTCCAGAATGAGAAAGTGTTGTGAAAAAAATCCCCATTCAGACTTCTCCTTGTCCTTATTCTAAGTGTCTGGCTCAGTATGGAATGGCTTCTCTGGTGCCCCATCTTAGAAAATCTACATTACTCCAGTCTCACATGCCTGCCCCCTGCTTAGATCCCGCCCCATCATGAAACAGAGTCAAAAATCACTTCTCTAGGATCTCCAATGTCCAACAATTCTCTTCTACACCATGATGTTAAAGGAAACAATGTACCAGTTGTGGCATAAAATTCACATCTTGACCTGACCATCCTTTCCATACTTTAATAATATTCAATAGTCTGCCATATAAAAAGGAAATCAAATACTTAATTATACACTGCCATCACTAACACAACACCCTGTTACTCATGACTGCGACCTCCACCATCCATCCCACCTACCCCCAATACGATCATAAATTCACTTTTGGACTTACAGTTTCTTCATCCACCCATCTGTTTGGAGTCTTACTCCTTATCTCTACTAGTCTATAATGTCATCTTATTAAGTTTCGCTATCTGAGGCAACAGACAATGCTGAAGGGGGCCTGGCCTCTATTTATACTCTTTAGGGTAATGAGGAGCCACTCCCTTCAGCTCTGGTTGCCCAAATTCTGTGGTTGCCATGGTGTGGCTTGACATCACAATGCCTCAGCTAGACCATCCAGGAGGGGCGGGGGTAGCAGAAGATGCAGAAATCTCACACACTCTGGTTATAAAACAGAGACCTTCCTCTTCACTCCTAAAATTTTTCCCAAACTGTCCTCTCTCTCTCTCATTTCCTGTAGTTCCATTACAGTCCAGCATAGGGCAGGGAGGTGGTGTTTCCTCTAAGACAATTCCCATACTCCCCCGTCATTTGAGTGGTCCATTCCACTATGTTCAGTTGCTACAATTTCCTAGGATTTTGAGTGTTGTTTTAATGGATGTTTTATTTTAGAACAGTTCCACATTTACAGAAAAGTTGTGCAGGTAATAACCATGTACTCCATACCCAATTTCCCTTATTACTAACATCTTACTTATGTTTGGGCAAATGTAACATGAAGTGAATCATCCGTGAAACAGAGTGAAACCTCAATTCTCTAGTATCTCCAATATCCAGCAATGCTGTTCTAGACCAAGTTGTTCAAGGAAAAACTGGGCCAGTTGTGGCATAAAACTTCAGACCTTGAGCTGACCATCCTTTCAAGAATTTAACAATATTCAATAGTCTACCATGTAAAAAGGAAATCACATGCATTATTATACACTGCCAGCACGAACACAACACCCTGTTCCTCATGACTGCGACCACTACCATCCATCCCACCCACCGAATCCAAACATAAATTAAACATCAGCTTCTTTTTTCTTTTCCAGTATGAGAAAGTGTTGTGAAAAAAATCCCCATTCAGACTTCCCTTGTCCGCATTCTAAGTGTCTGGCTCAGTATGGAATGGCTTCTCTGGTGTCCCAACTTAGAAACTCTACATTACTCCAGTCTCACATGCCTGCCCCCTTCTTAGATCCCTCCCCATCAGTGAAACAGAGTCAAACCTCATTTCTCTAGTATCTCCAATATCCAGCAATGCTGTTCTAGACCATGATGTTAAAGGAAAAACTGTACAACTTGTGGCATAAATTCACATCTAGAGCTGACCATCCGTTTCATACTTTAACAGTATTCAATAGTCTGCCATATAAAAAGGAAATCAAATTCTTTATTATACACTGCCATCACTAACACAACACCCTGTTGTTACTCATGACTGCGACCACTACCATCCATCCCACCCACTGAATCCAAACCTAAATTAAACATCAGCTTCTTTTTTCTTTTCCAGAATGAGAAAGTGTTGTGAAAAAAATCCCCATTCAGACTTCTCCTTGTCCTTATTCTAAGTGTCTGGCTCAGTATGGAATGGCTTCTCTGGTGCCCCATCTTAGAAAATCTACATTACTCCAGTCTCACATGCCTGCCCCCTGCTTAGATCCCGCCCCATCATGAAACAGAGTCAAAAATCACTTCTCTAGGATCTCCAATGTCCAACAATTCTCTTCTACACCATGATGTTAAAGGAAACAATGTACCAGTTGTGGCATAAAATTCACATCTTGACCTGACCATCCTTTCCATACTTTAATAATATTCAATAGTCTGCCATATAAAAAGGAAATCAAATACTTAATTATACACTGCCATCACTAACACAACACCCTGTTACTCATGACTGCGACCTCCACCATCCATCCCACCTACCCCCAATACGATCATAAATTCACTTTTGGACTTACAGTTTCTTCATCCACCCATCTGTTTGGAGTCTTACTCCTTATCTCTACTAGTCTATAATGTCATCTTATTAAGTTTCGCTATCTGAGGCAACAGACAATGCTGAAGGGGGCCTGGCCTCTATTTATACTCTTTAGGGTAATGAGGAGCCACTCCCTTCAGCTCTGGTTGCCCAAATTCTGTGGTTGCCATGGCGTGGCTTGACATCACAATGCCTCAGCTAGACCATCCAGGAGGGGCGGGGGTAGCAGAAGATGCAGAAATCTCACACACTCTGGTTATAAAACAGAGACCTTCCTCTTCACTCCTAAAATTTTTCCCAAACTGTCCTCTCGCTCTCTCATTTCCTGTAGTTCCATTACAGTCCAGCATAGGGCAGGGAGGTGGTGTTTCCTCTAAGACAATTCCCATACTCCCCCGTCATTTGAGTGGTCCATTCCACTATGTTCAGTTGCTACAATTTCCTAGGATTTTGAGTGTTGTTTTAATGGATGTTTTATTTTAGAACAGTTCCACATTTACAGAAAAGTTGTGCAGGTAATAACCATGTACTCCATACCCAATTTCCCTTATTACTAACATCTTACTTATGTTTGGGCAAATGTAACATGAAGTGAATCATCCGTGAAACAGAGTGAAACCTCAATTCTCTAGTATCTCCAATATCCAGCAATGCTGTTCTAGACCAAGTTGTTCAAGGAAAAACTGGGCCAGTTGTGGCATAAAACTTCAGACCTTGAGCTGACCATCCTTTCAAGAATTTAACAATATTCAATAGTCTACCATGTAAAAAGGAAATCACATGCATTATTATACACTGCCAGCACGAACACAACACCCTGTTCCTCATGACTGCGACCACTACCATCCATCCCACCCACCGAATCCAAACATAAATTAAACATCAGCTTCTTTTTTCTTTTCCAGTATGAGAAAGTGTTGTGAAAAAAATCCCCATTCAGACTTCCCTTGTCCGCATTCTAAGTGTCTGGCTCAGTATGGAATGGCTTCTCTGGTGTCCCAACTTAGAAACTCTACATTACTCCAGTCTCACATGCCTGCCCCCTTCTTGGATCCCTCCCCATCAGTGAAACAGAGTCAAACCTCATTTCTCTAGTATCTCCAATATCCAGCAATGCTGTTCTAGACCATGATGTTAAAGGAAAAACTGTACAAGTTGTGGCATAAATTCACATCTAGAGCTGACCATCCGTTTCATACTTTAACAGTATTCAATAGTCTGCCATATAAAAAGGAAATCAAATTCTTTATTATACACTGCCATCACTAACACAACACCCTGTTGTTACTCATGACTGCGACCACTACCATCCATCCCACCCACTGAATCCAAACCTAAATTAAACATCAGCTTCTTTTTTCTTTTCCAGAATGAGAAAGTGTTGTGAAAAAAATCCCCATTCAGACTTCTCCTTGTCCTTATTCTAAGTGTCTGGCTCAGTATGGAATGGCTTCTCTGGTGCCCCATCTTAGAAAATCTACATTACTCCAGTCTCACATGCCTGCCCCCTGCTTAGATCCCGCCCCATCATGAAACAGAGTCAAAAATCACTTCTCTAGGATCTCCAATGTCCAACAATTCTCTTCTACACCATGATGTTAAAGGAAACAATGTACCAGTTGTGGCATAAAATTCACATCTTGAGCTGACCATCCTTTCCATACTTTAATAATATTCAATAGTCTGCCATATAAAAAGGAAATCAAATACTTAATTATACACTGCCATCACTAACACAACACCCTGTTACTCATGACTGCGACCTCCACCATCCATCCCACCTACCCCCAATACGATCATAAATTCACTTTTGGACTTACAGTTTCTTCATCCACCCATCTGTTTGGAGTCTTACTCCTTATCTCTACTAGTCTATAATGTCATCTTATTAAGTTTCGCTATCTGAGGCAACAGACAATGCTGAAGGGGGCCTGGCCTCTATTTATACTCTTTAGGGTAATGAGGAGCCACTCCCTTCAGCTCTGGTTGCCCAAATTCTGTGGTTGCCATGGCGTGGCTTGACATCACAATGCCTCAGCTAGACCATCCAGGAGGGGCGGGGGTAGCAGAAGATGCAGAAATCTCACACACTCTGGTTATAAAACAGAGACCTTCCTCTTCACTCCTAAAATTTTTCCCAAACTGTCCTCTCGCTCTCTCATTTCCTGTAGTTCCATTACAGTCCAGCATAGGGCAGGGAGGTGGTGTTTCCTCTAAGACAATTCCCATACTCCCCCGTCATTTGAGTGGTCCATTCCACTATGTTCAGTTGCTACAATTTCCTAGGATTTTGAGTGTTGTTTTAATGGATGTTTTATTTTAGAACAGTTCCACATTTACAGAAAAGTTGTGCAGGTAATAACCATGTACTCCATACCCAATTTCCCTTATTACTAACATCTTACTTATGTTTGGGCAAATGTAACATGAAGTGAATCATCCGTGAAACAGAGTGAAACCTCAATTCTCTAGTATCTCCAATATCCAGCAATGCTGTTCTAGACCAAGTTGTTGAAGGAAAAACTGGGCCAGTTGTGGCATAAAACTTCAGACCTTGAGCTGACCATCCTTTCAAGAATTTAACAATATTCAATAGTCTACCATGTAAAAAGGAAATCACATGCATTATTATACACTGCCAGCACGAACACAACACCCTGTTCCTCATGACTGCGACCACTACCATCCATCCCACCCACCGAATCCAAACATAAATTAAACATCAGCTTCTTTTTTCTTTTCCAGTATGAGAAAGTGTTGTGAAAAAAATCCCCATTCAGACTTCCCTTGTCCGCATTCTAAGTGTCTGGCTCAGTATGGAATGGCTTCTCTGGTGTCCCAACTTAGAAACTCTACATTACTCCAGTCTCACATGCCTGCCCCCTTCTTAGATCCCTCCCCATCAGTGAAACAGAGTCAAACCTCATTTCTCTAGTATCTCCAATATCCAGCAATGCTGTTCTAGACCATGATGTTAAAGGAAAAACTGTACAAGTTGTGGCATAAATTCACATCTAGAGCTGACCATCCGTTTCATACTTTAACAGTATTCAATAGTCTGCCATATAAAAAGGAAATCAAATTCTTTATTATACACTGCCATCACTAACACAACACCCTGTTGTTACTCATGACTGCGACCACTACCATCCATCCCACCCACTGAATCCAAACCTAAATTAAACATCAGCTTCTTTTTTCTTTTCCAGAATGAGAAAGTGTTGTGAAAAAAATCCCCATTCAGACTTCTCCTTGTCCTTATTCTAAGTGTCTGGCTCAGTATGGAATGGCTTCTCTGGTGCCCCATCTTAGAAAATCTACATTACTCCAGTCTCACATGCCTGCCCCCTGCTTAGATCCCGCCCCATCATGAAACAGAGTCAAAAATCACTTCTCTAGGATCTCCAATGTCCAACAATTCTCTTCTACACCATGATGTTAAAGGAAACAATGTACCAGTTGTGGCATAAAATTCACATCTTGAGCTGACCATCCTTTCCATACTTTAATAATATTCAATAGTCTGCCATATAAAAAGGAAATCAAATACTTAATTATACACTGCCATCACTAACACAACACCCTGTTACTCATGACTGCGACCTCCACCATCCATCCCACCTACCCCCAATACGATCATAAATTCACTTTTGGACTTACAGTTTCTTCATCCACCCATCTGTTTGGAGTCTTACTCCTTATCTCTACTAGTCTATAATGTCATCTTATTAAGTTTCGCTATCTGAGGCAACAGACAATGCTGAAGGGGGCCTGGCCTCTATTTATACTCTTTAGGGTAATGAGGAGCCACTCCCTTCAGCTCTGGTTGCCCAAATTCTGTGGTTGCCATGGCGTGGCTTGACATCACAATGCCTCAGCTAGACCATCCAGGAGGGGCGGGGGTAGCAGAAGATGCAGAAATCTCACACACTCTGGTTATAAAACAGAGACCTTCCTCTTCACTCCTAAAATTTTTCCCAAACTGTCCTCTCTCTCTCTCATTTCCTGTAGTTCCATTACAGTCCAGCATAGGGCAGGGAGGTGGTGTTTCCTCTAAGACAATTCCCACACTCCCCCGTCATTTGAGTGGTCCATTCCACTATGTTCAGTTGCTACAATTTCCTAGGATTTTGAGTGTTGTTTTAATGGATGTTTTATTTTAGAACAGTTCCACATTTACAGAAAAATTGTGCAGGTAATAACCATGTACTCCATACCCAATTTCCCTTATTACTAACATCTTACTTATGTTTGGGCAAATGTAACATGAAGTGAATCATCCGTGAAACAGAGTGAAACCTCAATTCTCTAGTATCTCCAATATCCAGCAATGCTGTTCTAGAAAAAGTTGTTCAAGGAAAACTGGACCAGTTGTGGCATAAAACTTCAGACCTTGAGCTGACCATCCTTTCAAGAATTTAACAATATTCAATAGTCTACCATGTAAAAAGGAAATCACATGCATTATTATACACTGCCAGCACGAACACAACACCCTGTTCCTCATGACTGCGACCACTACCATCCATCCCACCCACCGAATCCAAACATAAATTAAACATCAGCTTCTTTTTTCTTTTCCAGTATGAGAAAGTGTTGTGAAAAAAATCCCCATTCAGACTTCTCCTTGTCCTTATTCTAAGTGTCTGGCTCAGTATGGAATGGCTTCTCTGGTGCCCCATCTTAGAAAATCTACATTACTCCAGTCTCACATGCCTGCCCCCTGCTTAAATCACGCCCCATCATGAAACAGAGTCAAAAATCACTTCTCTAGGATCTCCAATGTCCAACAATTCTGTTCTACACCATGATGTTAAAGGAAACAATGTACCAGTTGTGGCATAAAATTCACATCTTGAGCTGACCATCCTTTCCATACTTTAATAATATTCAATAGTCTGCCATATAAAAAGGAAATCAAATACTTAATTATACACTGCCATCACTAACACAACACCCTGTTACTCATGACTGCGACCTCCACCATCCATCCCACCTACCCCCAATACGATCATAAATTCACTTTTGGACTTACAGTTTCTTCATCCACCCATCTGTTTGGAGTCTTACTCCTTATCTCTACTAGTCTATAATGTCATCTTATTAAGTTTCGCTATCTGAGGCAACAGACAATGCTGAAGGGGGCCTGGCCTCTATTTATACTCTTTAGGGTAATGAGGAGCCACTCCCTTCAGCTCTGGTTGCCCAAATTCTGTGGTTGCCATGGCGTGGCTTGACATCACAATGCCTCAGCTAGACCATCCAGGAGGGGCGGGGGTAGCAGAAGATGCAGAAATCTCACACACTCTGGTTATAAAACAGAGACCTTCCTCTTCACTCCTAAAATTTTTCCCAAACTGTCCTCTCTCTCTCTCATTTCCTGTAGTTCCATTACAGTCCAGCATAGGGCAGGGAGGTGGTGTTTCCTCTAAGACAATTCCCATACTCCCCCGTCATTTGAGTGGTCCATTCCACTATGTTCAGTTGCTACAATTTCCTAGGATTTTGAGTGTTGTTTTAATGGATGTTTTATTTTAGAACAGTTCCACATTTACAGAAAAGTTGTGCAGGTAATAACCATGTACTCCATACCCAATTTCCCTTATTACTAACATCTTACTTATGTTTGGGCAAATGTAACATGAAGTGAATCATCCGTGAAACAGAGTGAAACCTCAATTCTCTAGTATCTCCAATATCCAGCAATGCTGTTCTAGACCAAGTTGTTGAAGGAAAAACTGGGCCAGTTGTGGCATAAAACTTCAGACCTTGAGCTGACCATCCTTTCAAGAATTTAACAATATTCAATAGTCTACCATGTAAAAAGGAAATCACATGCATTATTATACACTGCCAGCACGAACACAACACCCTGTTCCTCATGACTGCGACCACTACCATCCATCCCACCCACCGAATCCAAACATAAATTAAACATCAGCTTCTTTTTTCTTTTCCAGTATGAGAAAGTGTTGTGAAAAAAATCCCCATTCAGACTTCCCTTGTCCGCATTCTAAGTGTCTGGCTCAGTATGGAATGGCTTCTCTGGTGTCCCAACTTAGAAACTCTACATTACTCCAGTCTCACATGCCTGCCCCCTTCCTGGATCCCTCCCCATCAGTGAAACAGAGTCAAACCTCATTTCTCTAGTATCTCCAATATCCAGCAATGCTGTTCTAGACCATGATGTTAAAGGAAAAACTGTACAAGTTGTGGCATAAATTCACATCTAGAGCTGACCATCCGTTTCATACTTTAACAGTATTCAATAGTCTGCCATATAAAAAGGAAATCAAATTCTTTATTATACACTGCCATCACTAACACAACACCCTGTTGTTACTCATGACTGCGACCACTACCATCCATCCCACCCACTGAATCCAAACCTAAATTAAACATCAGCTTCTTTTTTCTTTTCCAGAATGAGAAAGTGTTGTGAAAAAAATCCCCATTCAGACTTCTCCTTGTCCTTATTCTAAGTGTCTGGCTCAGTATGGAATGGCTTCTCTGGTGCCCCATCTTAGAAAATCTACATTACTCCAGTCTCACATGCCTGCCCCCTGCTTAGATCCCGCCCCATCATGAAACAGAGTCAAAAATCACTTCTCTAGGATCTCCAATGTCCAACAATTCTCTTCTACACCATGATGTTAAAGGAAACAATGTACCAGTTGTGGCATAAAATTCACATCTTGACCTGACCATCCTTTCCATACTTTAATAATATTCAATAGTCTGCCATATAAAAAGGAAATCAAATACTTAATTATACACTGCCATCACTAACACAACACCCTGTTACTCATGACTGCGACCTCCACCATCCATCCCACCTACCCCCAATACGATCATAAATTCACTTTTGGACTTACAGTTTCTTCATCCACCCATCTGTTTGGAGTCTTACTCCTTATCTCTACTAGTCTATAATGTCATCTTATTAAGTTTCGCTATCTGAGGCAACAGACAATGCTGAAGGGGGCCTGGCCTCTATTTATACTCTTTAGGGTAATGAGGAGCCACTCCCTTCAGCTCTGGTTGCCCAAATTCTGTGGTTGCCATGGCGTGGCTTGACATCACAATGCCTCAGCTAGACCATCCAGGAGGGGCGGGGGTAGCAGAAGATGCAGAAATCTCACACACTCTGGTTATAAAACAGAGACCTTCCTCTTCACTCCTAAAATTTTTCCCAAACTGTCCTCTCGCTCTCTCATTTCCTGTAGTTCCATTACAGTCCAGCATAGGGCAGGGAGGTGGTGTTTCCTCTAAGACAATTCCCATACTCCCCCGTCATTTGAGTGGTCCATTCCACTATGTTCAGTTGCTACAATTTCCTAGGATTTTGAGTGTTGTTTTAATGGATGTTTTATTTTAGAACAGTTCCACATTTACAGAAAAGTTGTGCAGGTAATAACCATGTACTCCATACCCAATTTCCCTTATTACTAACATCTTACTTATGTTTGGGCAAATGTAACATGAAGTGAATCATCCGTGAAACAGAGTGAAACCTCAATTCTCTAGTATCTCCAATATCCAGCAATGCTGTTCTAGACCAAGTTGTTGAAGGAAAAACTGGGCCAGTTGTGGCATAAAACTTCAGACCTTGAGCTGACCATCCTTTCAAGAATTTAACAATATTCAATAGTCTACCATGTAAAAAGGAAATCACATGCATTATTATACACTGCCAGCACGAACACAACACCCTGTTCCTCATGACTGCGACCACTACCATCCATCCCACCCACCGAATCCAAACATAAATTAAACATCAGCTTCTTTTTTCTTTTCCAGTATGAGAAAGTGTTGTGAAAAAAATCCCCATTCAGACTTCCCTTGTCCGCATTCTAAGTGTCTGGCTCAGTATGGAATGGCTTCTCTGGTGTCCCAACTTAGAAACTCTACATTACTCCAGTCTCACATGCCTGCCCCCTTCTTGGATCCCTCCCCATCAGTGAAACAGAGTCAAACCTCATTTCTCTAGTATCTCCAATATCCAGCAATGCTGTTCTAGACCATGATGTTAAAGGAAAAACTGTACAACTTGTGGCATAAATTCACATCTAGAGCTGACCATCCGTTTCATACTTTAACAGTATTCAATAGTCTGCCATATAAAAAGGAAATCAAATTCTTTATTATACACTGCCATCACTAACACAACACCCTGTTGTTACTCATGACTGCGACCACTACCATCCATCCCACCCACTGAATCCAAACCTAAATTAAACATCAGCTTCTTTTTTCTTTTCCAGAATGAGAAAGTGTTGTGAAAAAAATCCCCATTCAGACTTCTCCTTGTCCTTATTCTAAGTGTCTGGCTCAGTATGGAATGGCTTCTCTGGTGCCCCATCTTAGAAAATCTACATTACTCCAGTCTCACATGCCTGCCCCCTGCTTAGATCCCGCCCCATCATGAAACAGAGTCAAAAATCACTTCTCTAGGATCTCCAATGTCCAACAATTCTCTTCTACACCATGATGTTAAAGGAAACAATGTACCAGTTGTGGCATAAAATTCACATCTTGAGCTGACCATCCTTTCCATACTTTAATAATATTCAATAGTCTGCCATATAAAAAGGAAATCAAATACTTAATTATACACTGCCATCACTAACACAACACCCTGTTACTCATGACTGCGACCTCCACCATCCATCCCACCTACCCCCAATACGATCATAAATTCACTTTTGGACTTACAGTTTCTTCATCCACCCATCTGTTTGGAGTCTTACTCCTTATCTCTACTAGTCTATAATGTCATCTTATTAAGTTTCGCTATCTGAGGCAACAGACAATGCTGAAGGGGGCCTGGCCTCTATTTATACTCTTTAGGGTAATGAGGAGCCACTCCCTTCAGCTCTGGTTGCCCAAATTCTGTGGTTGCCATGGCGTGGCTTGACATCACAATGCCTCAGCTAGACCATCCAGGAGGGGCGGGGGTAGCAGAAGATGCAGAAATCTCACACACTCTGGTTATAAAACAGAGACCTTCCTCTTCACTCCTAAAATTTTTCCCAAACTGTCCTCTCTCTCTCTCATTTCCTGTAGTTCCATTACAGTCCAGCATAGGGCAGGGAGGTGGTGTTTCCTCTAAGACAATTCCCATACTCCCCCGTCATTTGAGTGGTCCATTCCACTATGTTCAGTTGCTACAATTTCCTAGGATTTTGAGTGTTGTTTTAATGGATGTTTTATTTTAGAACAGTTCCACATTTACAGAAAAGTTGTGCAGGTAATAACCATGTACTCCATACCCAATTTCCCTTATTACTAACATCTTACTTATGTTTGGGCAAATGTAACATGAAGTGAATCATCCGTGAAACAGAGTGAAACCTCAATTCTCTAGTATCTCCAATATCCAGCAATGCTGTTCTAGACCAAGTTGTTGAAGGAAAAACTGGGCCAGTTGTGGCATAAAACTTCAGACCTTGAGCTGACCATCCTTTCAAGAATTTAACAATATTCAATAGTCTACCATGTAAAAAGGAAATCACATGCATTATTATACACTGCCAGCACGAACACAACACCCTGTTCCTCATGACTGCGACCACTACCATCCATCCCACCCACCGAATCCAAACATAAATTAAACATCAGCTTCTTTTTTCTTTTCCAGTATGAGAAAGTGTTGTGAAAAAAATCCCCATTCAGACTTCCCTTGTCCGCATTCTAAGTGTCTGGCTCAGTATGGAATGGCTTCTCTGGTGTCCCAACTTAGAAACTCTACATTACTCCAGTCTCACATGCCTGCCCCCTTCTTAGATCCCTCCCCATCAGTGAAACAGAGTCAAACCTCATTTCTCTAGTATCTCCAATATCCAGCAATGCTGTTCTAGACCATGATGTTAAAGGAAAAACTGTACAAGTTGTGGCATAAATTCACATCTAGAGCTGACCATCCGTTTCATACTTTAACAGTATTCAATAGTCTGCCATATAAAAAGGAAATCAAATTCTTTATTATACACTGCCATCACTAACACAACACCCTGTTGTTACTCATGACTGCGACCACTACCATCCATCCCACCCACTGAATCCAAACCTAAATTAAACATCAGCTTCTTTTTTCTTTTCCAGAATGAGAAAGTGTTGTGAAAAAAATCCCCATTCAGACTTCTCCTTGTCCTTATTCTAAGTGTCTGGCTCAGTATGGAATGGCTTCTCTGGTGCCCCATCTTAGAAAATCTACATTACTCCAGTCTCACATGCCTGCCCCCTGCTTAGATCCCGCCCCATCATGAAACAGAGTCAAAAATCACTTCTCTAGGATCTCCAATGTCCAACAATTCTCTTCTACACCATGATGTTAAAGGAAACAATGTACCAGTTGTGGCATAAAATTCACATCTTGACCTGACCATCCTTTCCATACTTTAATAATATTCAATAGTCTGCCATATAAAAAGGAAATCAAATACTTAATTATACACTGCCATCACTAACACAACACCCTGTTACTCATGACTGCGACCTCCACCATCCATCCCACCTACCCCCAATACGATCATAAATTCACTTTTGGACTTACAGTTTCTTCATCCACCCATCTGTTTGGAGTCTTACTCCTTATCTCTACTAGTCTATAATGTCATCTTATTAAGTTTCGCTATCTGAGGCAACAGACAATGCTGAAGGGGGCCTGGCCTCTATTTATACTCTTTAGGGTAATGAGGAGCCACTCCCTTCAGCTCTGGTTGCCCAAATTCTGTGGTTGCCATGGCGTGGCTTGACATCACAATGCCTCAGCTAGACCATCCAGGAGGGGCGGGGGTAGCAGAAGATGCAGAAATCTCACACACTCTGGTTATAAAACAGAGACCTTCCTCTTCACTCCTAAAATTTTTCCCAAACTGTCCTCTCGCTCTCTCATTTCCTGTAGTTCCATTACAGTCCAGCATAGGGCAGGGAGGTGGTGTTTCCTCTAAGACAATTCCCATACTCCCCCGTCATTTGAGTGGTCCATTCCACTATGTTCAGTTGCTACAATTTCCTAGGATTTTGAGTGTTGTTTTAATGGATGTTTTATTTTAGAACAGTTCCACATTTACAGAAAAGTTGTGCAGGTAATAACCATGTACTCCATACCCAATTTCCCTTATTACTAACATCTTACTTATGTTTGGGCAAATGTAACATGAAGTGAATCATCCGTGAAACAGAGTGAAACCTCAATTCTCTAGTATCTCCAATATCCAGCAATGCTGTTCTAGACCAAGTTGTTGAAGGAAAAACTGGGCCAGTTGTGGCATAAAACTTCAGACCTTGAGCTGACCATCCTTTCAAGAATTTAACAATATTCAATAGTCTACCATGTAAAAAGGAAATCACATGCATTATTATACACTGCCAGCACTAACACAACACCCTGTTACTCATGACTGCGACCACTACCATCCATCCCACCCACCGAATCCAAACATAAATTAAACATCAGCTTCTTTTTTCTTTTCCAGTATGAGAAAGTGTTGTGAAAAAAATCCACATTCAGACTTCCCTTGTCCTTATTCTAAGTGTCTGGCTCACTATGGAATGGCTTCTCTGGTGTCCCAACTTAGAAAATCTACATTACTCCAGTCTCACATGCCTGCCCCCTTCTTAGATCCCTCCCCATCAGTGAAACAGAGTCAAACCTCACTTCTCTAGTATCTCCAATATCCAGCAATGCTGTTCTAGACCATGATGTTAAAGGAAAAACTGTACAAGTTGTGGCATAAAATTCACATCTTGAGCTGACTATCCTTTCCATTGTTTAACAATATTCAATAGTCTGCCATATAAAAAGGAAATCAAATACTTAATTATACACTGCCTTCACTAACACAACACCCTGTTACTCATGACTGCGACCACTACCATCCATCCCACCCACTGAATCCAAACCTAAATTAAACATCAGCTTCTTTTTTCTTTTCCAGAATGAGAAAGTGTTGTGAAAAAAATCCCCATTCAGACTTCTCCTTGTCCTTATTCTAAGTGTCTGGCTCAGTATGGAATGGCTTCTCTGGTGCCCCTTCTTAGAAAATCTACATTACTCCAGTCTCACATGCCTGCCCCCTGCTTAGATCCCGCCCCATCATGAAACAGAGTCAAAAATCACTTCTCTAGGATCTCCAATGTCCAACAATTCTCTTCTACACCATGATGTTAAAGGAAACAATGTACCAGTTGTGGCATAAAATTCACATCTTGACCTGACCATCCTTTCCATACTTTAATAATATTCAATAGTCTGCCATATAAAAAGGAAATCAAATACTTAATTATACACTGCCATCACTAACACAACACCCTGTTACTCATGACTGCGACCTCCACCATCCATCCCACCTACCCCCAATACGATCATAAATTCACTTTTGGACTTACAGTTTCTTCATCCACCCATCTGTTTGGAGTCTTACTCCTTATCTCTACTAGTCTATAATGTCATCTTATTAAGTTTCGCTATCTGAGGCAACAGACAATGCTGAAGGGGGCCTGGCCTCTATTTATACTCTTTAGGGTAATGAGGAGCCACTCCCTTCAGCTCTGGTTGCCCAAATTCTGTGGTTGCCATGGTGTGGCTTGACATCACAATGCCTCAGCTAGACCATCCAGGAGGGGCGGGGGTAGCAGAAGATGCAGAAATCTCACACACTCTGGTTATAAAACAGAGACCTTCCTCTTCACTCCTAAAATTTTTCCCAAACTGTCCTCTCTCTCTCTCATTTCCTGTAGTTCCATTACAGTCCAGCATAGGGCAGGGAGGTGGTGTTTCCTCTAAGACAATTCCCATACTCCCCCGTCATTTGAGTGGTCCATTCCACTATGTTCAGTTGCTACAATTTCCTAGGATTTTGAGTGTTGTTTTAATGGATGTTTTATTTTAGAACAGTTCCACATTTACAGAAAAATTGTGCAGGTAATAACCATGTACTCCATACCCAATTTCCCTTATTACTAACATCTTACTTATGTTTGGGCAAATGTAACATGAAGTGAATCATCCGTGAAACAGAGTGAAACATCAATTCTCTAGTATCTCCAATATCCAGCAATGCTGTTCTAGAAAAAGTTGTTCAAGGAAAACTGGACCAGTTGTGGCATAAAACTTCAGACCTTGAGCTGACCATCCTTTCAAGAATTTAACAATATTCAATAGTCTACCATGTAAAAAGGAAATCACATGCATTATTATACACTGCCAGCACGAACACAACACCCTGTTCCTCATGACTGCGACCACTACCATCCATCCCACCCACCGAATCCAAACATAAATTAAACATCAGCTTCTTTTTTCTTTTCCAGTATGAGAAAGTGTTGTGAAAAAAATCCCCATTCAGACTTCCCTTGTCCTCATTCTAAGTGTCTGGCTCAGTATGGAATGGCTTCTCTGGTGTCCCAACTTAGAAACTCTACATTACTCCAGTCTCACATGCCTGCCCCCTTCTTAGATCCCTCCCCATCAGTGAAACAGAGTCAAACCTCACTTCTCTAGTATCTCCAATATCCAGCAATGCTGTTCTAGACCATGATGTTAAAGGAAAAACTGTACAAGTTGTGGCATAAATTCACATCTAGAGCTGACCATCCGTTTCATACTTTAACAGTATTCAATAGTCTGCCATATAAAAAGGAAATCAAATTCTTTATTATACACTGCCATCACTAACACAACACCCTGTTGTTACTCATGACTGCGACCACTACCATCCATCCCACCCACTGAATCCAAACCTAAATTAAACATCAGCTTCTTTTTTCTTTTCCAGAATGAGAAAGTGTTGTGAAAAAAATCCCCATTCAGACTTCTCCTTGTCCTTATTCTAAGTGTCTGGCTCAGTATGGAATGGCTTCTCTGGTGCCCCATCTTAGAAAATCTACATTACTCCAGGCTCACATGCCTGCCCCCTGCTTAGATCCCGCCCCATCATGAAACAGAGTCAAAAATCACTTCTCTAGGATCTCCAATGTCCAACAATTCTCTTCTACACCATGATGTTAAAGGAAACAATGTACCAGTTGTGGCATAAAATTCACATCTTGAGCTGACCATCCTTTCCATACTTTAATAATATTCAATAGTCTGCCATATAAAAAGGAAATCAAATACTTAATTATACACTGCCATCACTAACACAACACCCTGTTACTCATGACTGCGACCTCCACCATCCATCCCACCTACCCCCAATACGATCATAAATTCATTTTTGGACTTACAGTTTCTTCATCCACCCATCTGTTTGGAGTCTTACTCCTTATCTCTACTAGTCTATAATGTCATCTTATTAAGTTTCGCTATCTGAGGCAACAGACAATGCTGAAGGGGGCCTGGCCTCTATTTATACTCTTTAGGGTAATGAGGAGCCACTCCATTCAGCTCTGGTTGCCCAAATTCTGTGGTTGCCATGGTGTGGCTTGACATCACAATGCCTCAGCTAGACCATCCAGGAGGGGCGGGGGTAGCAGAAGATGCAGAAATCTCACACACTCTGGTTATAAAACAGAGACCTTCCTCTTCACTCCTAAAATTTTTCCCAAACTGTCCTCTCTCTCTCTCATTTCCTGTAGTTCCATTACAGTCCAGCATAGGGCAGGGAGGTGGTGTTTCCTCTAAGACAATTCCCATACTCCCCCGTCATTTGAGTGGTCCATTCCACTATGTTCAGTTGCTACAATTTCCTAGGATTTTGAGTGTTGTTTTAATGGATGTTTTATTTTAGAACAGTTCCACATTTACAGAAAAATTGTGCAGGTAATAACCATGTACTCCATACCCAATTTCCCTTATTACTAACATCTTACTTATGTTTGGGCAAATGTAACATGACGTGAATAATCCGTGAAACAGAGTGAAACCTCAATTCTCTAGTATCTCCAATATCCAGCAATGCTGTTCTAGACCAAGTTGTTCAAGGAAAACTGGGCCAGTTGTGGTGTAAAGCTTCAGATCTTGAGCTGAACATCCTTTCAAGAATTTAACAATATTCAATAGTCTACCATGTAAAAAGGAAATCAAATCCATTATTATACACTGCCAGCACTAACACAACACCCTGTTACTCATGACTGCGACCACTACCATCCATCCCACCCACCGAATCCAAACCTAAATTAAACATCAGCTTCTTTTTTCTTTTCCAGTATGAGAAAGTGTTGTGAAAAAAATCCACATTCAGACTTCCCTTGTCCTTATTCTAAGTGTCTGGCTCACTATGGAATGGCTTCTCTGGTGTCCCAACTTAGAAAATCTACATTACTCCAGTCTCACATGCCTGCCCCCTTCTTGGATCCCTCCCCATCAGTGAAACAGAGTCAAACCTCACTTCTCTAGTATCTCCAATATCCAGCAATGCTGTTCTAGACCATGATGTTAAAGGAAAAACTGTACAAGTTGTGGCATAAAATTCACATCTAGAGCTGACCATCCTTTTCATACTTTAACAGTATTCAATAGTCTGCCATATAAAAAGGAAATCAAATTCTTTATTATACACTGCCATCACTAACACAACACCCTGTTACTCATGACTGCGACCACTACCATCCATCCCACCCACTGAATCCAAACCTAAATTAAACATCAGCTTCTTTTTTCTTTTCCAGAATGAGAAAGTGTTGTGAAAAAAATCCCCATTCAGACTTCTCCTTGTCCTTATTCTAAGTGTCTGGCTCAGTATGGAATGGCTTCTCTGGTGCCCCATCTTAGAAAATCTACATTACTCCAGTCTCACATGCCTGCCCCCTGCTTAGATCCCGCCCCATCATGAAACAGAGTCAAAAATCACTTCTCTAGGATCTCCAATGTCCAACAATTCTCTTCTACACCATGATGTTAAAGGAAACAATGTACCAGTTGTGGCATAAAATTCACATCTTGACCTGACCATCCTTTCCATACTTTAATAATATTCAATAGTCTGCCATATAAAAAGGAAATCAAATACTTAATTATACACTGCCATCACTAACACAACACCCTGTTACTCATGACTGCGACCTCCACCATCCATCCCACCTACCCCCAATACGATCATAAATTCATTTTTGGACTTACAGTTTCTTCATCCACCCATCTGTTTGGAGTCTTACTCCTTATCTCTACTAGTCTATAATGTCATCTTATTAAGTTTCGCTATCTGAGGCAACAGACAATGCTGAAGGGGGCCTGGCCTCTATTTATACTCTTTAGGGTAATGAGGAGCCACTCCATTCAGCTCTGGTTGCCCAAATTCTGTGGTTGCCATGGTGTGGCTTGACATCACAATGCCTCAGCTAGACCATCCAGGAGGGGCGGGGGTAGCAGAAGATGCAGAAATCTCACACACTCTGGTTATAAAACAGAGACCTTCCTCTTCACTCCTAAAATTTTTCCCAAACTGTCCTCTCTCTCTCTCATTTCCTGTAGTTCCATTACAGTCCAGCATAGGGCAGGGAGGTGGTGTTTCCTCTAAGACAATTCCCATACTCCCCCGTCATTTGAGTGGTCCATTCCACTATGTTCAGTTGCTACAATTTCCTAGGATTTTGAGTGTTGTTTTAATGGATGTTTTATTTTAGAACAGTTCCACATTTACAGAAAAATTGTGCAGGTAATAACCATGTACTCCATACCCAATTTCCCTTATTACTAACATCTTACTTATGTTTGGGCAAATGTAACATGACGTGAATCATCCGTGAAACAGAGTGAAACATCAATTCTCTAGTATCTCCAATATCCAGCAATGCTCTTCTAGACCAAGTTGTTCAAGGAAAACTGGGCCAGTTGTGGCGTAAAGCTTCAGACCTTGAGCTGAACATCCTTTCAAGAATTTAACAATATTCAATAGTCTACCATGTAAAAAGGAAATCAAATCCATTATTATACACTGCCAGCACGAACACAACACCCTGTTCCTCATGACTGCGACCACTACCATCCATCCCACCCACCGAATCCAAACATAAATTAAACATCAGCTTCTTTTTTCTTTTCCAGTATGAGAAAGTGTTGTGAAAAAAATCCCCATTCAGACTTCCCTTGTCCTCATTCTAAGTGTCTGGCTCAGTATGGAATGGCTTCTCTGGTGTCCCAACTTAGAAACTCTACATTACTCCAGTCTCACATGCCTGCCCCCTTCTTAGATCCCTCCCCATCAGTGAAACAGAGTCAAACCTCATTTCTCTAGTATCTCCAATATCCAGCAATGCTGTTCTAGACCATGATGTTAAAGGAAAAACTGTACAAGTTGTGGCATAAATTCACATCTAGAGCTGACCATCCGTTTCATACTTTAACAGTATTCAATAGTCTGCCATATAAAAAGGAAATCAAATTCTTTATTATACACTGCCATCACTAACACAACACCCTGTTGTTACTCATGACTGCGACCACTACCATCCATCCCACCCACTGAATCCAAACCTAAATTAAACATCAGCTTCTTTTTTCTTTTCCAGAATGAGAAAGTGTTGTGAAAAAAATCCCCATTCAGACTTCTCCTTGTCCTTATTCTAAGTGTCTGGCTCAGTATGGAATGGCTTCTCTGGTGCCCCATCTTAGAAAATCTACATTACTCCAGTCTCACATGCCTGCCCCCTGCTTAGATCCCGCCCCATCATGAAACAGAGTCAAAAATCACTTCTCTAGGATCTCCAATGTCCAACAATTCTCTTCTACACCATGATGTTAAAGGAAACAATGTACCAGTTGTGGCATAAAATTCACATCTTGAGCTGACCATCCTTTCCATACTTTAATAATATTCAATAGTCTGCCATATAAAAAGGAAATCAAATACTTAATTATACACTGCCATCACTAACACAACACCCTGTTACTCATGACTGCGACCTCCACCATCCATCCCACCTACCCCCAATACGATCATAAATTCACTTTTGGACTTACAGTTTCTTCATCCACCCATCTGTTTGGAGTCTTACTCCTTATCTCTACTAGTCTATAATGTCATCTTATTAAGTTTCGCTATCTGAGGCAACAGACAATGCTGAAGGGGGCCTGGCCTCTATTTATACTCTTTAGGGTAATGAGGAGCCACTCCCTTCAGCTCTGGTTGCCCAAATTCTGTGGTTGCCATGGTGTGGCTTGACATCACAATGCCTCAGCTAGACCATCCAGGAGGGGCGGGGGTAGCAGAAGATGCAGAAATCTCACACACTCTGGTTATAAAACAGAGACCTTCCTCTTCACTCCTAAAATTTTTCCCAAACTGTCCTCTCTCTCTCTCATTTCCTGTAGTTCCATTACAGTCCAGCATAGGGCAGGGAGGTGGTGTTTCCTCTAAGACAATTCCCATACTCCCCCGTCATTTGAGTGGTCCATTCCACTATGTTCAGTTGCTACAATTTCCTAGGATTTTGAGTGTTGTTTTAATGGATGTTTTATTTTAGAACAGTTCCACATTTACAGAAAAATTGTGCAGGTAATAACCATGTACTCCATACCCAATTTCCCTTATTACTAACATCTTACTTATGTTTGGGCAAATGTAACATGAAGTGAATCATCCGTGAAACAGAGTGAAACCTCAATTCTCTAGTATCTCCAATATCCAGCAATGCTGTTCTAGAAAAAGTTGTTCAAGGAAAACTGGACCAGTTGTGGCATAAAACTTCAGACCTTGAGCTGACCATCCTTTCAAGAATTTAACAATATTCAATAGTCTACCATGTAAAAAGTAAATCACATGCATTATTATACACTGCCAGCACGAACACAACACCCTGTTCCTCATGACTGCGACCACTACCATCCATCCCACCCACCGAATCCAAACATAAATTAAACATCAGCTTCTTTTTTCTTTTCCAGTATGAGAAAGTGTTGTGAAAAAAATCCCCATTCAGACTTCCCTTGTCCTCATTCTAAGTGTCTGGCTCAGTATGGAATGGCTTCTCTGGTGTCCTAACTTAGAAACTCTACATTACTCCAGTCTCACATGCCTGCCCCCTTCTTAGATCCCTCCCCATCAGTGAAACAGAGTCAAACCTCATTTCTCTAGTATCTCCAATATCCAGCAATGCTGTTCTAGACCATGATGTTAAAGGAAAAACTGTACAAGTTGTGGCATAAATTCACATCTAGAGCTGACCATCCGTTTCATACTTTAACAGTATTCAATAGTCTGCCATATAAAAAGGAAATCAAATTCTTTATTATACACTGCCATCACTAACACAACACCCTGTTACTCATGACTGCGACCACTACCATCCATCCCACCCACTGAATCCAAACCTAAATTAAACATCAGCTTCTTTTTTCTTTTCCAGAATGAGAAAGTGTTGTGAAAAAAATCCCCATTCAGACTTCTCCTTGTCCTTATTCTAAGTGTCTGGCTCAGTATGGAATGGCTTCTCTGGTGCCCCATCTTAGAAAATCTACATTACTCCAGTCTCACATGCCTGCCCCCTGCTTAGATCCCGCCCCATCATGAAACAGAGTCAAAAATCACTTCTCTAGGATCTCCAATGTCCAACAATTCTCTTCTACACCATGATGTTAAAGGAAACAATGTACCAGTTGTGGCATAAAATTCACATCTTGACCTGACCATCCTTTCCATACTTTAATAATATTCAATAGTCTGCCATATAAAAAGGAAATCAAATACTTAATTATACACTGCCATCACTAACACAACACCCTGTTACTCATGACTGCGACCTCCACCATCCATCCCACCTACCCCCAATACGATCATAAATTCATTTTTGGACTTACAGTTTCTTCATCCACCCATCTGTTTGGAGTCTTACTCCTTATCTCTACTAGTCTATAATGTCATCTTATTAAGTTTCGCTATCTGAGGCAACAGACAATGCTGAAGGGGGCCTGGCCTCTATTTATACTCTTTAGGGTAATGAGGAGCCACTCCATTCAGCTCTGGTTTCCCAAATTCTGTGGTTGCCATGGTGTGGCTTGACATCACAATGCCTCAGCTAGACCATCCAGGAGGGGCGGGGGTAGCAGAAGATGCAGAAATCTCACACACTCTGGTTATAAAACAGAGACCTTCCTCTTCACTCCTAAAATTTTTCCCAAACTGTCCTCTCTCTCTCTCATTTCCTGTAGTTCCATTACAGTCCAGCATAGGGCAGGGAGGTGGTGTTTCCTCTAAGACAATTCCCATACTCCCCCGTCATTTGAGTGGTCCATTCCACTATGTTCAGTTGCTACAATTTCCTAGGATTTTGAGTGTTGTTTTAATGGATGTTTTATTTTAGAACAGTTCCACATTTACAGAAAAATTGTGCAGGTAATAACCATGTACTCCATACCCAATTTCCCTTATTACTAACATCTTACTTATGTTTGGGCAAATGTAACATGACGTGAATCATCCGTGAAACAGAGTGAAACATCAATTCTCTAGTATCTCCAATATCCAGCAATGCTCTTCTAGACCAAGTTGTTCAAGGAAAACTGGGCCAGTTGTGGCGTAAAGCTTCAGACCTTGAGCTGAACATCCTTTCAAGAATTTAACAATATTCAATAGTCTACCATGTAAAAAGGAAATCAAATCCATTATTATACACTGCCAGCACTAACACAACACCCTGTTACTCATGACTGCGACCACTACCATCCATCCCACCCACCGAATCCAAACATAAATTAAACATCAGCTTCTTTTTTCTTTTCCAGTATGAGAAAGTGTTGTGAAAAAAATCCACATTCAGACTTCCCTTGTCCTTATTCTAAGTGTCTGGCTCACTATGGAATGGCTTCTCTGGTGTCCCAACTTAGAAAATCTACATTACTCCAGTCTCACATGCCTGCCCCCTTCTTAGATCCCTCCCCATCAGTGAAACAGAGTCAAACCTCACTTCTCTAGTATCTCCAATATCCAGCAATGCTGTTCTAGACCATGATGTTAAAGGAAAAACTGTACAAGTTGTGGCATAAAATTCACATCTTGAGCTGACTATCCTTTCCATTGTTTAACAATATTCAATAGTCTGCCATATAAAAAGGAAATCAAATACTTAATTATACACTGCCTTCACTAACACAACACCCTGTTACTCATGACTGCGACCACTACCATCCATCCCACCCACTGAATCCAAACCTAAATTAAACATCAGCTTCTTTTTTCTTTTCCAGAATGAGAAAGTGTTGTGAAAAAAATCCCCATTCAGACTTCTCCTTGTCCTTATTCTAAGTGTCTGGCTCAGTATGGAATGGCTTCTCTGGTGCCCCATCTTAGAAAATCTACATTACTCCAGTCTCACATGCCTGCCCCCTGCTTAGATCCCGCCCCATCATGAAACAGAGTCAAAAATCACTTCTCTAGGATCTCCAATGTCCAACAATTCTCTTCTACACCATGATGTTAAAGGAAACAATGTACCAGTTGTGGCATAAAATTCACATCTTGACCTGACCATCCTTTCCATACTTTAATAATATTCAATAGTCTGCCATATAAAAAGGAAATCAAATACTTAATTATACACTGCCATCACTAACACAACACCCTGTTACTCATGACTGCGACCTCCACCATCCATCCCACCTACCCCCAATACGATCATAAATTCACTTTTGGACTTACAGTTTCTTCATCCACCCATCTGTTTGGAGTCTTACTCCTTATCTCTACTAGTCTATAATGTCATCTTATTAAGTTTCGCTATCTGAGGCAACAGACAATGCTGAAGGGGGCCTGGCCTCTATTTATACTCTTTAGGGTAATGAGGAGCCACTCCCTTCAGCTCTGGTTGCCCAAATTCTGTGGTTGCCATGGTGTGGCTTGACATCACAATGCCTCAGCTAGACCATCCAGGAGGGGCGGGGGTAGCAGAAGATGCAGAAATCTCACACACTCTGGTTATAAAACAGAGACCTTCCTCTTCACTCCTAAAATTTTTCCCAAACTGTCCTCTCTCTCTCTCATTTCCTGTAGTTCCATTACAGTCCAGCATAGGGCAGGCAGGTGGTGTTTCCTCTAAGACAATTCCCATACTCCCCCGTCATTTGAGTGGTCCATTCCACTATGTTCAGTTGCTACAATTTCCTAGGATTTTGAGTGTTGTTTTAATGGATGTTTTATTTTCGAACAGTTCCACATTTACAGAAAAATTGTGCAGGTAATAACCATGTACTCCATACCCAATTTCCCTTATTACTAACATCTTACTTATGTTTGGGCAAATGTAACATGAAGTGAATCATCCGTGAAACAGAGTGAAACCTCAATTCTCTAGTATCTCCAATATCCAGCAATGCTGTTCTAGAAAAAGTTGTTCAAGGAAAACTGGACCAGTTGTGGCATAAAACTTCAGACCTTGAGCTGACCATCCTTTCAAGAATTTAACAATATTCAATAGTCTACCATGTAAAAAGTAAATCACATGCATTATTATACACTGCCAGCACGAACACAACACCCTGTTCCTCATGACTGCGACCACTACCATCCATCCCACCCACCGAATCCAAACATAAATTAAACATCAGCTTCTTTTTTCTTTTCCAGTATGAGAAAGTGTTGTGAAAAAAATCCCCATTCAGACTTCCCTTGTCCTCATTCTAAGTGTCTGGCTCAGTATGGAATGGCTTCTCTGGTGTCCCAACTTAGAAACTCTACATTACTCCAGTCTCACATGCCTGCCCCCTTCTTAGATCCCTCCCCATCAGTGAAACAGAGTCAAACCTCATTTCTCTAGTATCTCCAATATCCAGCAATGCTGTTCTAGACCATGATGTTAAAGGAAAAACTGTACAAGTTGTGGCATAAATTCACATCTAGAGCTGACCATCCGTTTCATACTTTAACAGTATTCAATAGTCTGCCATATAAAAAGGAAATCAAATTCTTTATTATACACTGCCATCACTAACACAACACCCTGTTGTTACTCATGACTGCGACCACTACCATCCATCCCACCCACTGAATCCAAACCTAAATTAAACATCAGCTTCTTTTTTCTTTTCCAGAATGAGAAAGTGTTGTGAAAAAAATCCCCATTCAGACTTCTCCTTGTCCTTATTCTAAGTGTCTGGCTCAGTATGGAATGGCTTCTCTGGTGCCCCATCTTAGAAAATCTACATTACTCCAGGCTCACATGCCTGCCCCCTGCTTAGATCCCGCCCCATCATGAAACAGAGTCAAAAATCACTTCTCTAGGATCTCCAATGTCCAACAATTCTCTTCTACACCATGATGTTAAAGGAAACAATGTACCAGTTGTGGCATAAAATTCACATCTTGAGCTGACCATCCTTTCCATACTTTAATAATATTCAATAGTCTGCCATATAAAAAGGAAATCAAATACTTAATTATACACTGCCATCACTAACACAACACCCTGTTACTCATGACTGCGACCTCCACCATCCATCCCACCTACCCCCAATACGATCATAAATTCATTTTTGGACTTACAGTTTCTTCATCCACCCATCTGTTTGGAGTCTTACTCCTTATCTCTACTAGTCTATAATGTCATCTTATTAAGTTTCGCTATCTGAGGCAACAGACAATGCTGAAGGGGGCCTGGCCTCTATTTATACTCTTTAGGGTAATGAGGAGCCACTCCCTTCAGCTCTGGTTGCCCAAATTCTGTGGTTGCCATGGTGTGGCTTGACATCACAATGCCTCAGCTAGACCATCCAGGAGGGGCGGGGGTAGCAGAAGATGCAGAAATCTCACACACTCTGGTTATAAAACAGAGACCTTCCTCTTCACTCCTAAAATTTTTCCCAAACTGTCCTCTCTCTCTCTCATTTCCTGTAGTTCCATTACAGTCCAGCATAGGGCAGGGAGGTGGTGTTTCCTCTAAGACAATTCCCATACTCCCCCGTCATTTGAGTGGTCCATTCCACTATGTTCAGTTGCTATAATTTCCTAGGATTTTGAGTGTTGTTTTAATGGATGTTTTATTTTAGAACAGTTCCACATTTACAGAAAAATTGTGCAGGTAATAACCATGTACTCCATACCCAATTTCCCTTATTACTAACATCTTACTTATGTTTGGGCAAATGTAACATGACGTGAATAATCCGTGAAACAGAGTGAAACCTCAATTCTCTAGTATCTCCAATATCCAGCAATGCTCTTCTAGACCAAGTTGTTCAAGGAAAACTGGGCCAGTTGTGGCGTAAAACTTCAGACCTTGAGCTGACCATCCTTTCAAGAATTTAACAATATTCAATAGTCTACCATGTAAAAAGGAAATCAAATCCATTATTATACACTGCCAGCACTAACACAACACCCTGTTACTCATGACTGCGACCACTACCATCCATCCCACCCACCGAATCCAAACATAAATTAAACATCAGCTTCTTTTTTCTTTTCCAGTATGAGAAAGTGTTGTGAAAAAAATCCACATTCAGACTTCCCTTGTCCTTATTCTAAGTGTCTGGCTCACTATGGAATGGCTTCTCTGGTGTCCCAACTTAGAAAATCTACATTACTCCAGTCTCACATGCCTGCCCCCTTCTTGGATCCCTCCCCATCAGTGAAACAGAGTCAAACCTCACTTCTCTAGTATCTCCAATATCCAGCAATGCTGTTCTAGACCATGATGTTAAAGGAAAAACTGTACAAGTTGTGGCATAAAATTCACATCTAGAGCTGACCATCCTTTTCATACTTTAACAGTATTCAATAGTCTGCCATATAAAAAGGAAATCAAATTCTTTATTATACACTGCCATCACTAACACAACACCCTGTTACTCATGACTGCGACCACTACCATCCATCCCACCCACTGAATCCAAACCTAAATTAAACATCAGCTTCTTTTTTCTTTTCCAGAATGAGAAAGTGTTGTGAAAAAAATCCCCATTCAGACTTCTCCTTGTCCTTATTCTAAGTGTCTGGCTCAGTATGGAATGGCTTCTCTGGTGCCCCATCTTAGAAAATCTACATTACTCCAGTCTCACATGCCTGCCCCCTGCTTAGATCCCGCCCCATCATGAAACAGAGTCAAAAATCACTTCTCTAGGATCTCCAATGTCCAACAATTCTCTTCTACACCATGATGTTAAAGGAAACAATGTACCAGTTGTGGCATAAAATTCACATCTTGACCTGACCATCCTTTCCATACTTTAATAATATTCAATAGTCTGCCATATAAAAAGGAAATCAAATACTTAATTATACACTGCCATCACTAACACAACACCCTGTTACTCATGACTGCGACCTCCACCATCCATCCCACCTACCCCCAATACGATCATAAATTCACTTTTGGACTTACAGTTTCTTCATCCACCCATCTGTTTGGAGTCTTACTCCTTATCTCTACTAGTCTATAATGTCATCTTATTAAGTTTTGCTATCTGAGGCAACAGACAATGCTGAAGGGGGCCTGGCCTCTATTTATACTCTTTAGGGTAATGAGGAGCCACTCCCTTCAGCTCTGGTTGCCGAAATTCTGTGGTTGCCATGGTGTGGCTTGACATCACAATGCCTCAGCTAGACCATCCAGGAGGGGCGGGGGTAGCAGAAGATGCAGAAATCTCACACACTCTGGTTATAAAACAGAGACCTTCCTCTTCACTCCTAAAATTTTTCCCAAACTGTCCTCTCGCTCTCTCATTTCCTGTAGTTCCATTACAGTCCAGCATAGGGCAGGGAGGTGGTGTTTCCTCTAAGACAATTCCCATACTCCCCCGTCATTTGAGTGGTCCATTCCACTATGTTCAGTTGCTACAATTTCCTAGGATTTTGAGTGTTGTTTTAATGGATGTTTTATTTTAGAACAGTTCCACATTTACAGAAAAGTTGTGCAGGTAATAACCATGTACTCCATACCCAATTTCCCTTATTACTAACATCTTACTTATGTTTGGGCAAATGTAACATGAAGTGAATCATCCGTGAAACAGAGTGAAACCTCAATTCTCTAGTATCTCCAATATCCAGCAATGCTGTTCTAGACCAAGTTGTTCAAGGAAAAACTGGGCCAGTTGTGGCATAAAACTTCAGACCTTGAGCTGACCATCCTTTCAAGAATTTAACAATATTCAATAGTCTACCATGTAAAAAGGAAATCACATGCATTATTATACACTGCCAGCACGAACACAACACCCTGTTCCTCATGACTGCGACCACTACCATCCATCCCACCCACCGAATCCAAACATAAATTAAACATCAGCTTCTTTTTTCTTTTCCAGTATGAGAAAGTGTTGTGAAAAAAATCCCCATTCAGACTTCCCTTGTCCGCATTCTAAGTGTCTGGCTCAGTATGGAATGGCTTCTCTGGTGTCCCAACTTAGAAACTCTACATTACTCCAGTCTCACATGCCTGCCCCCTTCTTAGATCCCTCCCCATCAGTGAAACAGAGTCAAACCTCATTTCTCTAGTATCTCCAATATCCAGCAATGCTGTTCTAGACCATGATGTTAAAGGAAAAACTGTACAACTTGTGGCATAAATTCACATCTAGAGCTGACCATCCTTTTCATACTTTAACAGTATTCAATAGTCTGCCATATAAGAAGGAAATCAAATTCTTTATTATACACTGCCATCACTAACACAACACCCTGTTGTTACTCATGACTGCGACCACTACCATCCATCCCACCCACTGAATCCAAACCTAAATTAAACATCAGCTTCTTTTTTCTTTTCCAGAATGAGAAATTGTTGTGAAAAAAATCCCCATTCAGACTTCTCCTTGTCCTTATTCTAAGTGTCTGGCTCAGTATGGAATGGCTTCTCTGGTGCCCCATCTTAGAAAATCTACATTACTCCAGTCTCACATGCCTGCCCCCTGCTTAGATCCCGCCCCATCATGAAACAGAGTCAAAAATCACTTCTCTAGGATCTCCAATGTCCAACAATTCTCTTCTACACCATGATGTTAAAGGAAACAATGTACCAGTTGTGGCATAAAATTCACATCTTGACCTGACCATCCTTTCCATACTTTAATAATATTCAATAGTCTGCCATATAAAAAGGAAATCAAATACTTAATTATACACTGCCATCACTAACACAACACCCTGTTACTCATGACTGCGACCTCCACCATCCATCCCACCTACCCCCAATACGATCATAAATTCACTTTTGGACTTACAGTTTCTTCATCCACCCATCTGTTTGGAGTCTGACTCCTTATCTCTACTAGTCTATAATGTCATCTTATTAAGTTTCGCTATCTGAGGCAACAGACAATGCTGAAGGGGGCCTGGCCTCTATTTATACTCTTTAGGGTAATGAGGAGCCACTCCCTTCAGCTCTGGTTGCCCAAATTCTGTGGTTGCCATGGTGTGGCTTGACATCACAATGCCTCAGCTAGACCATCCAGGAGGGGCGGGGGTAGCAGAAGATGCAGAAATCTCACACACTCTGGTTATAAAACAGAGACCTTCCTCTTCACTCCTAAAATTTTTCCCAAACTGTCCTCTCGCTCTCTCATTTCCTGTAGTTCCATTACAGTCCAGCATAGGGCAGGGAGGTGGTGTTTCCTCTAAGACAATTCCCATACTCCCCCGTCATTTGAGTGGTCCATTCCACTATGTTCAGTTGCTACAATTTCCTAGGATTTTGAGTGTTGTTTTAATGGATGTTTTATTTTAGAACAGTTCCACATTTACAGAAAAGTTGTGCAGGTAATAACCATGTACTCCATACCCAATTTCCCTTATTACTAACATCTTACTTATGTTTGGGCAAATGTAACATGAAGTGAATCATCCGTGAAACAGAGTGAAACCTCAATTCTCTAGTATCTCCAATATCCAGCAATGCTGTTCTAGACCAAGTTGTTCAAGGAAAAACTGGGCCAGTTGTGGCATAAAACTTCAGACCTTGAGCTGACCATCCTTTCAAGAATTTAACAATATTCAATAGTCTACCATGTAAAAAGGAAATCACATGCATTATTATACACTGCCAGCACGAACACAACACCCTGTTCCTCATGACTGCGACCACTACCATCCATCCCACCCACCGAATCCAAACATAAATTAAACATCAGCTTCTTTTTTCTTTTCCAGTATGAGAAAGTGTTGTGAAAAAAAATCCCCATTCAGACTTCCCTAGTCCTCATTCTAAGTGTCTGGCTCAGTATGGAATGGCTTCTGTGGTGTCCCAACTTAGAAACTCTACATTACTCCAGTCTCACATGCCTGCCCCCTTCTTGGATCCCTCCCCATCAGTGAAACAGAGTCAAACCTCATTTCTCTAGTATCTCCAATATCCAGCAATGCTGTTCTAGACCATGATGTTAAAGGAAAAACTGTACAACTTGTGGCATAAATTCACATCTAGAGCTGACCATCCTTTTCATACTTTAACAGTATTCAATAGTCTGCCATATAAGAAGGAAATCAAATTCTTTATTATACACTGCCATCACTAACACAACACCCTGTTGTTACTCATGACTGCGACCACTACCATCCATCCCACCCACTGAATCCAAACCTAAATTAAACATCAGCTTCTTTTTTCTTTTCCAGAATGAGAAAGTGTTGTGAAAAAAATCCCCATTCAGACTTCTCCTTGTCCTTATTCTAAGTGTCTGGCTCAGTATGGAATGGCTTCTCTGGTGCCCCATCTTAGAAAATCTACATTACTCCAGTCTCACATGCCTGCCCCCTGCTTAGATCCCGCCCCATCATGAAACAGAGTCAAAAATCACTTCTCTAGGATCTCCAATGTCCAACAATTCTCTTCTACACCATGATGTTAAAGGAAACAATGTACCAGTTGTGGCATAAAATTCACATCTTGACCTGACCATCCTTTCCATACTTTAATAATATTCAATAGTCTGCCATATAAAAAGGAAATCAAATACTTAATTATACACTGCCATCACTAACACAACACCCTGTTACTCATGACTGCGACCTCCACCATCCATCCCACCTACCCCCAATACGATCATAAATTCACTTTTGGACTTACAGTTTCTTCATCCACCCATCTGTTTGGAGTCTTACTCCTTATCTCTACTAGTCTATAATGTCATCTTATTAAGTTTCGCTATCTGAGGCAACAGACAATGCTGAAGGGGGCCTGGCCTCTATTTATACTCTTTAGGGTAATGAGGAGCCACTCCCTTCAGCTCTGGTTGCCCAAATTCTGTGGTTGCCATGGCGTGGCTTGACATCACAATGCCTCAGCTAGACCATCCAGGAGGGGCGGGGGTAGCAGAAGATGCAGAAATCTCACACACTCTGGTTATAAAACAGAGACCTTCCTCTTCACTCCTAAAATTTTTCCCAAACTGTCCTCTCGCTCTCTCATTTCCTGTAGTTCCATTACAGTCCAGCATAGGGCAGGGAGGTGGTGTTTCCTCTAAGACAATTCCCATACTCCCCCGTCATTTGAGTGGTCCATTCCACTATGTTCAGTTGCTACAATTTCCTAGGATTTTGAGTGTTGTTTTAATGGATGTTTTATTTTAGAACAGTTCCACATTTACAGAAAAGTTGTGCAGGTAATAACCATGTACTCCATACCCAATTTCCCTTATTACTAACATCTTACTTATGTTTGGGCAAATGTAACATGAAGTGAATCATCCGTGAAACAGAGTGAAACCTCAATTCTCTAGTATCTCCAATATCCAGCAATGCTGTTCTAGACCAAGTTGTTCAAGGAAAAACTGGGCCAGTTGTGGCATAAAACTTCAGACCTTGAGCTGACCATCCTTTCAAGAATTTAACAATATTCAATAGTCTACCATGTAAAAAGGAAATCACATGCATTATTATACACTGCCAGCACGAACACAACACCCTGTTCCTCATGACTGCGACCACTACCATCCATCCCACCCACCGAATCCAAACATAAATTAAACATCAGCTTCTTTTTTCTTTTCCAGTATGAGAAAGTGTTGTGAAAAAAAATCCCCATTCAGACTTCCCTAGTCCTCATTCTAAGTGTCTGGCTCAGTATGGAATGGCTTCTCTGGTGTCCCAACTTAGAAACTCTACATTACTCCAGTCTCACATGCCTGCCCCCTTCTTAGATCCCTCCCCATCAGTGAAACAGAGTCAAACCTCATTTCTCTAGTATCTCCAATATCCAGCAATGCTGTTCTAGACCATGATGTTAAAGGAAAAACTGTACAACTTGTGGCATAAATTCACATCTAGAGCTGACCATCCTTTTCATACTTTAACAGTATTCAATAGTCTGCCATATAAGAAGGAAATCAAATTCTTTATTATACACTGCCATCACTAACACAACACCCTGTTGTTACTCATGACTGCGACCACTACCATCCATCCCACCCACTGAATCCAAACCTAAATTAAACATCAGCTTCTTTTTTCTTTTCCAGAATGAGAAAGTGTTGTGAAAAAAATCCCCATTCAGACTTCTCCTTGTCCTTATTCTAAGTGTCTGGCTCAGTATGGAATGGCTTCTCTGGTGCCCCATCTTAGAAAATCTACATTACTCCAGTCTCACATGCCTGCCCCCTGCTTAGATCCCGCCCCATCATGAAACAGAGTCAAAAATCACTTCTCTAGGATCTCCAATGTCCAACAATTCTCTTCTACACCATGATGTTAAAGGAAACAATGTACCAGTTGTGGCATAAAATTCACATCTTGACCTGACCATCCTTTCCATACTTTAATAATATTCAATAGTCTGCCATATAAAAAGGAAATCAAATACTTAATTATACACTGCCATCACTAACACAACACCCTGTTACTCATGACTGCGACCTCCACCATCCATCCCACCTACCCCCAATACGATCATAAATTCACTTTTGGACTTACAGTTTCTTCATCCACCCATCTGTTTGGAGTCTTACTCCTTATCTCTACTAGTCTATAATGTCATCTTATTAAGTTTCGCTATCTGAGGCAACAGACAATGCTGAAGGGGGCCTGGCCTCTATTTATACTCTTTAGGGTAATGAGGAGCCACTCCCTTCAGCTCTGGTTGCCCAAATTCTGTGGTTGCCATGGCGTGGCTTGACATCACAATGCCTCAGCTAGACCATCCAGGAGGGGCGGGGGTAGCAGAAGATGCAGAAATCTCACACACTCTGGTTATAAAACAGAGACCTTCCTCTTCACTCCTAAAATTTTTCCCAAACTGTCCTCTCGCTCTCTCATTTCCTGTAGTTCCATTACAGTCCAGCATAGGGCAGGGAGGTGGTGTTTCCTCTAAGACAATTCCCATACTCCCCCGTCATTTGAGTGGTCCATTCCACTATGTTCAGTTGCTACAATTTCCTAGGATTTTGAGTGTTGTTTTAATGGATGTTTTATTTTAGAACAGTTCCACATTTACAGAAAAGTTGTGCAGGTAATAACCATGTACTCCATACCCAATTTCCCTTATTACTAACATCTTACTTATGTTTGGGCAAATGTAACATGAAGTGAATCATCCGTGAAACAGAGTGAAACCTCAATTCTCTAGTATCTCCAATATCCAGCAATGCTGTTCTAGACCAAGTTGTTCAAGGAAAAACTGGGCCAGTTGTGGCATAAAACTTCAGACCTTGAGCTGACCATCCTTTCAAGAATTTAACAATATTCAATAGTCTACCATGTAAAAAGGAAATCACATGCATTATTATACACTGCCAGCACGAACACAACACCCTGTTCCTCATGACTGCGACCACTACCATCCATCCCACCCACCGAATCCAAACATAAATTAAACATCAGCTTCTTTTTTCTTTTCCAGTATGAGAAAGTGTTGTGAAAAAAAATCCCCATTCAGACTTCCCTAGTCCTCATTCTAAGTGTCTGGCTCAGTATGGAATGGCTTCTCTGGTGTCCCAACTTAGAAACTCTACATTACTCCAGTCTCACATGCCTGCCCCCTTCTTAGATCCCTCCCCATCAGTGAAACAGAGTCAAACCTCATTTCTCTAGTATCTCCAATATCCAGCAATGCTGTTCTAGACCATGATGTTAAAGGAAAAACTGTACAACTTGTGGCATAAATTCACATCTAGAGCTGACCATCCTTTTCATACTTTAACAGTATTCAATAGTCTGCCATATAAGAAGGAAATCAAATTCTTTATTATACACTGCCATCACTAACACAACACCCTGTTGTTACTCATGACTGCGACCACTACCATCCATCCCACCCACTGAATCCAAACCTAAATTAAACATCAGCTTCTTTTTTCTTTTCCAGAATGAGAAAGTGTTGTGAAAAAAATCCCCATTCAGACTTCTCCTTGTCCTTATTCTAAGTGTCTGGCTCAGTATGGAATGGCTTCTCTGGTGCCCCATCTTAGAAAATCTACATTACTCCAGTCTCACATGCCTGCCCCCTGCTTAGATCCCGCCCCATCATGAAACAGAGTCAAAAATCACTTCTCTAGGATCTCCAATGTCCAACAATTCTCTTCTACACCATGATGTTAAAGGAAACAATGTACCAGTTGTGGCATAAAATTCACATCTTGACCTGACCATCCTTTCCATACTTTAATAATATTCAATAGTCTGCCATATAAAAAGGAAATCAAATACTTAATTATACACTGCCATCACTAACACAACACCCTGTTACTCATGACTGCGACCTCCACCATCCATCCCACCTACCCCCAATACGATCATAAATTCACTTTTGGACTTACAGTTTCTTCATCCACCCATCTGTTTGGAGTCTGACTCCTTATCTCTACTAGTCTATAATGTCATCTTATTAAGTTTCGCTATCTGAGGCAACAGACAATGCTGAAGGGGGCCTGGCCTCTATTTATACTCTTTAGGGTAATGAGGAGCCACTCCCTTCAGCTCTGGTTGCCCAAATTCTGTGGTTGCCATGGTGTGGCTTGACATCACAATGCCTCAGCTAGACCATCCAGGAGGGGCGGGGGTAGCAGAAGATGCAGAAATCTCACACACTCTGGTTATAAAACAGAGACCTTCCTCTTCACTCCTAAAATTTTTCCCAAACTGTCCTCTCGCTCTCTCATTTCCTGTAGTTCCATTACAGTCCAGCATAGGGCAGGGAGGTGGTGTTTCCTCTAAGACAATTCCCATACTCCCCCGTCATTTGAGTGGTCCATTCCACTATGTTCAGTTGCTACAATTTCCTAGGATTTTGAGTGTTGTTTTAATGGATGTTTTATTTTAGAACAGTTCCACATTTACAGAAAAGTTGTGCAGGTAATAACCATGTACTCCATACCCAATTTCCCTTATTACTAACATCTTACTTATGTTTGGGCAAATGTAACATGAAGTGAATCATCCGTGAAACAGAGTGAAACCTCAATTCTCTAGTATCTCCAATATCCAGCAATGCTGTTCTAGACCAAGTTGTTCAAGGAAAAACTGGGCCAGTTGTGGCATAAAACTTCAGACCTTGAGCTGACCATCCTTTCAAGAATTTAACAATATTCAATAGTCTACCATGTAAAAAGGAAATCACATGCATTATTATACACTGCCAGCACGAACACAACACCCTGTTCCTCATGACTGCGACCACTACCATCCATCCCACCCACCGAATCCAAACATAAATTAAACATCAGCTTCTTTTTTCTTTTCCAGTATGAGAAAGTGTTGTGAAAAAAAATCCCCATTCAGACTTCCCTAGTCCTCATTCTAAGTGTCTGGCTCAGTATGGAATGGCTTCTCTGGTGTCCCAACTTAGAAACTCTACATTACTCCAGTCTCACATGCCTGCCCCCTTCTTAGATCCCTCCCCATCAGTGAAACAGAGTCAAACCTCATTTCTCTAGTATCTCCAATATCCAGCAATGCTGTTCTAGACCATGATGTTAAAGGAAAAACTGTACAACTTGTGGCATAAATTCACATCTAGAGCTGACCATCCTTTTCATACTTTAACAGTATTCAATAGTCTGCCATATAAGAAGGAAATCAAATTCTTTATTATACACTGCCATCACTAACACAACACCCTGTTGTTACTCATGACTGCGACCACTACCATCCATCCCACCCACTGAATCCAAACCTAAATTAAACATCAGCTTCTTTTTTCTTTTCCAGAATGAGAAAGTGTTGTGAAAAAAATCCCCATTCAGACTTCTCCTTGTCCTTATTCTAAGTGTCTGGCTCAGTATGGAATGGCTTCTCTGGTGCCCCATCTTAGAAAATCTACATTACTCCAGTCTCACATGCCTGCCCCCTGCTTAGATCCCGCCCCATCATGAAACAGAGTCAAAAATCACTTCTCTAGGATCTCCAATGTCCAACAATTCTCTTCTACACCATGATGTTAAAGGAAACAATGTACCAGTTGTGGCATAAAATTCACATCTTGAGCTGACCATCCTTTCCATACTTTAATAATATTCAATAGTCTGCCATATAAAAAGGAAATCAAATACTTAATTATACACTGCCATCACTAACACAACACCCTGTTACTCATGACTGCGACCTCCACCATCCATCCCACCTACCCCCAATACGATCATAAATTCACTTTTGGACTTACAGTTTCTTCATCCACCCATCTGTTTGGAGTCTTACTCCTTATCTCTACTAGTCTATAATGTCATCTTATTAAGTTTCGCTATCTGAGGCAACAGACAATGCTGAAGGGGGCCTGGCCTCTATTTATACTCTTTAGGGTAATGAGGAGCCACTCCCTTCAGCTCTGGTTGCCCAAATTCTGTGGTTGCCATGGCGTGGCTTGACATCACAATGCCTCAGCTAGACCATCCAGGAGGGGCGGGGGTAGCAGAAGATGCAGAAATCTCACACACTCTGGTTATAAAACAGAGACCTTCCTCTTCACTCCTAAAATTTTTCCCAAACTGTCCTCTCTCTCTCTCATTTCCTGTAGTTCCATTACAGTCCAGCATAGGGCAGGGAGGTGGTGTTTCCTCTAAGACAATTCCCATACTCCCCCGTCATTTGAGTGGTCCATTCCACTATGTTCAGTTGCTACAATTTCCTAGGATTTTGAGTGTTGTTTTAATGGATGTTTTATTTTAGAACAGTTCCACATTTACAGAAAAATTGTGCAGGTAATAACCATGTACTCCATACCCAATTTCCCTTATTACTAACATCTTACTTATGTTTGGGCAAATGTAACATGAAGTGAATCATCCGTGAAACAGAGTGAAACCTCAATTCTCTAGTATCTCCAATATCCAGCAATGCTGTTTTAGACCAAGTTGTTCAAGGAAAACTGGACCAGTTGTGGCATAAAACTTCAGACCTTGAGCTGACCATCCTTTCAAGAATTTAACAATATTCAATAGTCTACCATGTAAAAAGGAAATCACATGCATTATTATACACTGCCAGCACGAACACAACACCCTGTTCCTCATGACTGCGACCACTACCATCCATCCCACCCACCGAATCCAAACATAAATTAAACATCAGCTTCTTTTTTCTTTTCCAGTATGAGAAAGTGTTGTGAAAAAAATCCCCATTCAGACTTCCCTTGTCCTCATTCTAAGTGTCTGGCTCAGTATGGAATGGCTTCTCTGGTGTCCCAACTTAGAAACTCTACATTACTCCAGTCTCACATGCCTGCCCCCTTCTTAGATCCCTCCCCATCAGTGAAACAGAGTCAAACCTCATTTCTCTAGTATCTCCAATATCCAGCAATGCTGTTCTAGACCATGATGTTAAAGGAAAAACTGTACAAGTTGTGGCATAAATTCACATCTAGAGCTGACCATCCGTTTCATACTTTAACAGTATTCAATAGTCTGCCATATAAAAAGGAAATCAAATTCTTTATTATACACTGCCATCACTAACACAACACCCTGTTGTTACTCATGACTGCGACCACTACCATCCATCCCACCCACTGAATCCAAACCTAAATTAAACATCAGCTTCTTTTTTCTTTTCCAGAATGAGAAAGTGTTGTGAAAAAAATCCCCATTCAGACTTCTCCTTGTCCTTATTCTAAGTGTCTGGCTCAGTATGGAATGGCTTCTCTGGTGCCCCATCTTAGAAAATCTACATTACTCCAGGCTCACATGCCTGCCCCCTGCTTAGATCCCGCCCCATCATGAAACAGAGTCAAAAATCACTTCTCTAGGATCTCCAATGTCCAACAATTCTCTTCTACACCATGATGTTAAAGGAAACAATGTACCAGTTGTGGCATAAAATTCACATCTTGAGCTGACCATCCTTTCCATACTTTAATAATATTCAATAGTCTGCCATATAAAAAGGAAATCAAATACTTAATTATACACTGCCATCACTAACACAACACCCTGTTACTCATGACTGCGACCTCCACCATCCATCCCACCTACCCCCAATACGATCATAAATTCACTTTTGGACTTACAGTTTCTTCATCCACCCATCTGTTTGGAGTCTTACTCCTTATCTCTACTAGTCTATAATGTCATCTTATTAAGTTTCGCTATCTGAGGCAACAGACAATGCTGAAGGGGGCCTGGCCTCTATTTATACTCTTTAGGGTAATGAGGAGCCACTCCCTTCAGCTCTGGTTGCCCAAATTCTGTGGTTGCCATGGTGTGGCTTGACATCACAATGCCTCAGCTAGACCATCCAGGAGGGGCGGGGGTAGCAGAAGATGCAGAAATCTCACACACTCTGGTTATAAAACAGAGACCTTCCTCTTCACTCCTAAAATTTTTCCCAAACTGTCCTCTCTCTCTCTCATTTCCTGTAGTTCCATTACAGTCCAGCATAGGGCAGGGAGGTGGTGTTTCCTCTAAGACAATTCCCATACTCCCCCGTCATTTGAGTGGTCCATTCCACTATGTTCAGTTGCTACAATTTCCTAGGATTTTGAGTGTTGTTTTAATGGATGTTTTATTTTAGAACAGTTCCACATTTACAGAAAAATTGTGCAGGTAATAACCATGTACTCCATACCCAATTTCCCTTATTACTAACATCTTACTTATGTTTGGGCAAATGTAACATGAAGTGAATCATCCGTGAAACAGAGTGAAACCTCAATTCTCTAGTATCTCCAATATCCAGCAATGCTGTTCTAGACCAAGTTGTTCAAGGAAAACTGGACCAGTTGTGGCATAAAGCTTCAGACCTTGAGCTGAACATCCTTTCAAGAATTTAACAATATTCAATAGTCTACCATGTAAAAAGGAAATCACATGCATTATTATACACTGCCAGCACGAACACAACACCCTGTTCCTCATGACTGCGACCACTACCATCCATCCCACCCACCGAATCCAAACATAAATTAAACATCAGCTTCTTTTTTCTTTTCCAGTATGAGAAAGTGTTGTGAAAAAAATCCACATTCAGACTTCCCTTGTCCGCATTCTAAGTGTCTGGCTCACTATGGAATGGCTTCTCTGGTGTCCCAACTTAGAAAATCTACATTACTCCAGTCTCACATGCCTGCCCCCTTCTTGGATCCCTCCCCATCAGTGAAACAGAGTCAAACCTCACTTCTCTAGTATCTCCAATATCCAGCAATGCTGTTCTAGACCATGATGTTAAAGGAAAAACTGTACAAGTTGTGGCATAAAATTCACATCTAGAGCTGACCATCCTTTTCATACTTTAACAGTATTCAATAGTCTGCCATATAAGAAGGAAATCAAATTCTTTATTATACACTGCCATCACTAACACAACACCCTGTTGTTACTCATGACTGCGACCACTACCATCCATCCCACCCACTGAATCCAAACCTAAATTAAACATCAGCTTCTTTTTTCTTTTCCAGAATGAGAAAGTGTTGTGAAAAAAATCCCCATTCAGACTTCTCCTTGTCCTTATTCTAAGTGTCTGGCTCAGTATGAAATGGCTTCTCTGGTGCCCCATCTTAGAAAGTCTACATTACTCCAGTCTCACATGCCTGCCCCCTGCTTAGATCCCGCCCCATCATGAAACAGAGTCAAAAATCACTTCTCTAGGATCTCCAATGTCCAACAATTCTCTTCTACACCATGATGTTAAAGGAAACAATGTACCAGTTGTGGCATAAAATTCACATCTTGACCTGACCATCCTTTCCATACTTTAATAATATTCAATAGTCTGCCATATAAAAAGGAAATCAAATACTTAATTATACACTGCCATCACTAACACAACACCCTGTTACTCATGACTGCGACCTCCACCATCCATCCCACCTACCCCCAATACGATCATAAATTCACTTTTGGACTTACAGTTTCTTCATCCACCCATCTGTTTGGAGTCTTACTCCTTATCTCTACTAGTCTATAATGTCATCTTATTAAGTTTTGCTATCTGAGGCAACAGACAATGCTGAAGGGGGCCTGGCCTCTATTTATACTCTTTAGGGTAATGAGGAGCCACTCCCTTCAGCTCTGGTTGCCGAAATTCTGTGGTTGCTATGGTGTGGCTTGATATCACAATGCCTCAGCTAGACCATCCAGGAGGGGCGGGGGTAGCAGAAGATGCAGAAATCTCACACACTCTGGTTATAAAACAGAGACCTTCCTCTTCACTCCTAAAATTTTTCCCAAACTGTCCTCTCGCTCTCTCATTTCCTGTAGTTCCATTACAGTCCAGCATAGGGCAGGGAGGTGGTGTTTCCTCTAAGACAATTCCCATACTCCCCCGTCATTTGAGTGGTCCATTCCACTATGTTCAGTTGCTACAATTTCCTAGGATTTTGAGTGTTGTTTTAATGGATGTTTTATTTTAGAACAGTTCCACATTTACAGAAAAGTTGTGCAGGTAATAACCATGTACTCCATACCCAATTTCCCTTATTACTAACATCTTACTTATGTTTGGGCAAATGTAACATGAAGTGAATCATCCGTGAAACAGAGTGAAACCTCAATTCTCTAGTATCTCCAATATCCAGCAATGCTGTTCTAGACCAAGTTGTTCAAGGAAAAACTGGGCCAGTTGTGGCATAAAACTTCAGACCTTGAGCTGACCATCCTTTCAAGAATTTAACAATATTCAATAGTCTACCATGTAAAAAGGAAATCACATGCATTATTATACACTGCCAGCACGAACACAACACCCTGTTCCTCATGACTGCGACCACTACCATCCATCCCACCCACCGAATCCAAACATAAATTAAACATCAGCTTCTTTTTTCTTTTCCAGTATGAGAAAGTGTTGTGAAAAAAATCCCCATTCAGACTTCCCTTGTCCGCATTCTAAGTGTCTGGCTCAGTATGGAATGGCTTCTCTGGTGTCCCAACTTAGAAACTCTACATTACTCCAGTCTCACATGCCTGCCCCCTTCTTAGATCCCTCCCCATCAGTGAAACAGAGTCAAACCTCATTTCTCTAGTATCTCCAATATCCAGCAATGCTGTTCTAGACCATGATGTTAAAGGAAAAACTGTACAACTTGTGGCATAAATTCACATCTAGAGCTGACCATCCTTTTCATACTTTAACAGTATTCAATAGTCTGCCATATAAAAAGGAAATCAAATTCTTTATTATACACTGCCATCACTAACACAACACCCTGTTGTTACTCATGACTGCGACCACTACCATCCATCCCACCCACTGAATCCAAACCTAAATTAAACATCAGCTTCTTTTTTCTTTTCCAGAATGAGAAAGTGTTGTGAAAAAAATCCCCATTCAGACTTCTCCTTGTCCTTATTCTAAGTGTCTGGCTCAGTATGGAATGGCTTCTCTGGTGCCCCATCTTAGAAAATCTACATTACTCCAGTCTCACATGCCTGCCCCCTGCTTAGATCCCGCCCCATCATGAAACAGAGTCAAAAATCACTTCTCTAGGATCTCCAATGTCCAACAATTCTCTTCTACACCATGATGTTAAAGGAAACAATGTACCAGTTGTGGCATAAAATTCACATCTTGACCTGACCATCCTTTCCATACTTTAATAATATTCAATAGTCTGCCATATAAAAAGGAAATCAAATACTTAATTATACACTGCCATCACTAACACAACACCCTGTTACTCATGACTGCGACCTCCACCATCCATCCCACCTACCCCCAATACGATCATAAATTCACTTTTGGACTTACAGTTTCTTCATCCACCCATCTGTTTGGAGTCTTACTCCTTATCTCTACTAGTCTATAATGTCATCTTATTAAGTTTCGCTATCTGAGGCAACAGACAATGCTGAAGGGGGCCTGGCCTCTATTTATACTCTTTAGGGTAATGAGGAGCCACTCCCTTCAGCTCTGGTTGCCCAAATTCTGTGGTTGCCATGGTGTGGCTTGACATCACAATGCCTCAGCTAGACCATCCAGGAGGGGCGGGGGTAGCAGAAGATGCAGAAATCTCACACACTCTGGTTATAAAACAGAGACCTTCCTCTTCACTCCTAAAATTTTTCCCAAACTGTCCTCTCTCTCTCTCATTTCCTGTAGTTCCATTACAGTCCAGCATAGGGCAGGGAGGTGGTGTTTCCTCTAAGACAATTCCCATACTCCCCCGTCATTTGAGTGGTCCATTCCACTATGTTCAGTTGCTACAATTTCCTAGGATTTTGAGTGTTGTTTTAATGGATGTTTTATTTTAGAACAGTTCCACATTTACAGAAAAATTGTGCAGGTAATAACCATGTACTCCATACCCAATTTCCCTTATTACTAACATCTTACTTATGTTTGGGCAAATGTAACATGAAGTGAATCATCCGTGAAACAGAGTGAAACCTCAATTCTCTAGTATCTCCAATATCCAGCAATGCTGTTCTAGACCAAGTTGTTCAAGGAAAACTGGACCAGTTGTGGCATAAAACTTCAGACCTTGAGCTGACCATCCTTTCAAGAATTTAACAATATTCAATAGTCTACCATGTAAAAAGGAAATCACATGCATTATTATACACTGCCAGCACGAACACAACACCCTGTTCCTCATGACTGCGACCACTACCATCCATCCCACCCACCGAATCCAAACATAAATTAAACATCAGCTTCTTTTTTCTTTTCCAGTATGAGAAAGTGTTGTGAAAAAAATCCCCATTCAGACTTCCCTTGTCCGCATTCTAAGTGTCTGGCTCACTATGGAATGGCTTCTCTGGTGTCCCAACTTAGAAAATCTACATTACTCCAGTCTCACATGCCTGCCCCCTTCTTGGATCCCTCCCCATCAGTGAAACAGAGTCAAACCTCACTTCTCTAGTATCTCCAATATCCAGCAATGCTGTTCTAGACCATGATGTTAAAGGAAAAACTGTACAAGTTGTGGCATAAAATTCACATCTAGAGCTGACCATCCTTTTCATACTTTAACAGTATTCAATAGTCTGCCATATAAAAAGGAAATCAAATTCTTTATTATACACTGCCATCACTAACACAACACCCTGTTGTTACTCATGACTGCGACCACTACCATCCATCCCACCCACTGAATCCAAACCTAAATTAAACATCAGCTTCTTTTTTCTTTTCCAGAATGAGAAAGTGTTGTGAAAAAAATCCCCATTCAGACTTCTCCTTGTCCTTATTCTAAGTGTCTGGCTCAGTATGGAATGGCTTCTCTGGTGCCCCATCTTAGAAAATCTACATTACTCCAGTCTCACATGCCTGCCCCCTGCTTAGATCCCGCCCCATCATGAAACAGAGTCAAAAATCACTTCTCTAGGATCTCCAATGTCCAACAATTCTCTTCTACACCATGATGTTAAAGGAAACAATGTACCAGTTGTGGCATAAAATTCACATCTTGACCTGACCATCCTTTCCATACTTTAATAATATTCAATAGTCTGCCATATAAAAAGGAAATCAAATACTTAATTATACACTGCCATCACTAACACAACACCCTGTTACTCATGACTGCGACCTCCACCATCCATCCCACCTACCCCCAATACGATCATAAATTCACTTTTGGACTTACAGTTTCTTCATCCACCCATCTGTTTGGAGTCTTACTCCTTATCTCTACTAGTCTATAATGTCATCTTATTAAGTTTCGCTATCTGAGGCAACAGACAATGCTGAAGGGGGCCTGGCCTCTATTTATACTCTTTAGGGTAATGAGGAGCCACTCCCTTCAGCTCTGGTTGCCCAAATTCTGTGGTTGCCATGGTGTGGCTTGACATCACAATGCCTCAGCTAGACCATCCAGGAGGGGCGGGGGTAGCAGAAGATGCAGAAATCTCACACACTCTGGTTATAAAACAGAGACCTTCCTCTTCACTCCTAAAATTTTTCCCAAACTGTCCTCTCGCTCTCTCATTTCCTGTAGTTCCATTACAGTCCAGCATAGGGCAGGGAGGTGGTGTTTCCTCTAAGACAATTCCCATACTCCCCCGTCATTTGAGTGGTCCATTCCACTATGTTCAGTTGCTACAATTTCCTAGGATTTTGAGTGTTGTTTTAATGGATGTTTTATTTTAGAACAGTTCCACATTTACAGAAAAGTTGTGCAGGTAATAACCATGTACTCCATACCCAATTTCCCTTATTACTAACATCTTACTTATGTTTGGGCAAATGTAACATGAAGTGAATCATCCGTGAAACAGAGTGAAACCTCAATTCTCTAGTATCTCCAATATCCAGCAATGCTGTTCTAGACCAAGTTGTTCAAGGAAAAACTGGGCCAGTTGTGGCATAAAACTTCAGACCTTGAGCTGACCATCCTTTCAAGAATTTAACAATATTCAATAGTCTACCATGTAAAAAGGAAATCACATGCATTATTATACACTGCCAGCACGAACACAACACCCTGTTACTCATGACTGCGACCACTACCATCCATCCCACCCACCGAATCCAAACATAAATTAAACATCAGCTTCTTTTTTCTTTTCCAGTATGAGAAAGTGTTGTGAAAAAAAATCCCCATTCAGACTTCCCTAGTCCTCATTCTAAGTGTCTGGCTCACTATGGAATGGCTTCTCTGGTGTCCCAACTTAGAAACTCTACATTACTCCAGTCTCACATGCCTGCCCCCTTCTTAGATCCCTCCCCATCAGTGAAACAGAGTCAAACCTCATTTCTCTAGTATCTCCAATATCCAGCAATGCTGTTCTAGACCATGATGTTAAAGGAAAAACTGTACAACTTGTGGCATAAATTCACATCTAGAGCTGACCATCCTTTTCATACTTTAACAGTATTCAATAGTCTGCCATATAAGAAGGAAATCAAATTCTTTATTATACACTGCCATCACTAACACAACACCCTGTTGTTACTCATGACTGCGACCACTACCATCCATCCCACCCACTGAATCCAAACCTAAATTAAACATCAGCTTCTTTTTTCTTTTCCAGAATGAGAAAGTGTTGTGGAAAAAATCCCCATTCAGACTTCTCCTTGTCCTTATTCTAAGTGTCTGGCTCAGTATGGAATGGCTTCTCTGGTGCCCCATCTTAGAAAATCTACATTACTCCAGTCTCACATGCCTGCCCCCTGCTTAGATCCCGCCCCATCATGAAACAGAGTCAAAAATCACTTCTCTAGGATCTCCAATGTCCAACAATTCTCTTCTACACCATGATGTTAAAGGAAACAATGTACCAGTTGTGGCATAAAATTCACATCTTGACCTGACCATCCTTTCCATACTTTAATAATATTCAATAGTCTGCCATATAAAAAGGAAATCAAATACTTAATTATACACTGCCATCACTAACACAACACCCTGTTACTCATGACTGCGACCTCCACCATCCATCCCACCTACCCCCAATACGATCATAAATTCACTTTTGGACTTACAGTTTCTTCATCCACCCATCTGTTTGGAGTCTTACTCCTTATCTCTACTAGTCTATAATGTCATCTTATTAAGTTTCGCTATCTGAGGCAACAGACAATGCTGAAGGGGGCCTGGCCTCTATTTATACTCTTTAGGGTAATGAGGAGCCACTCCCTTCAGCTCTGGTTGCCCAAATTCTGTGGTTGCCATGGCGTGGCTTGACATCACAATGCCTCAGCTAGACCATCCAGGAGGGGCGGGGGTAGCAGAAGATGCAGAAATCTCACACACTCTGGTTATAAAACAGAGACCTTCCTCTTCACTCCTAAAATTTTTCCCAAACTGTCCTCTCTCTCTCTCATTTCCTGTAGTTCCATTACAGTCCAGCATAGGGCAGGGAGGTGGTGTTTCCTCTAAGACAATTCCCATACTCCCCCGTCATTTGAGTGGTCCATTCCACTATGTTCAGTTGCTACAATTTCCTAGGATTTTGAGTGTTGTTTTAATGGATGTTTTATTTTAGAACAGTTCCACATTTACAGAAAAATTGTGCAGGTAATAACCATGTACTCCATACCCAATTTCCCTTATTACTAACATCTTACTTATGTTTGGGCAAATGTAACATGAAGTGAATCATCCGTGAAACAGAGTGAAACCTCAATTCTCTAGTATCTCCAATATCCAGCAATGCTGTTTTAGACCAAGTTGTTCAAGGAAAACTGGACCAGTTGTGGCATAAAACTTCAGACCTTGAGCTGACCATCCTTTCAAGAATTTAACAATATTCAATAGTCTACCATGTAAAAAGGAAATCACATGCATTATTATACACTGCCAGCACGAACACAACACCCTGTTCCTCATGACTGCGACCACTACCATCCATCCCACCCACCGAATCCAAACATAAATTAAACATCAGCTTCTTTTTTCTTTTCCAGTATGAGAAAGTGTTGTGAAAAAAATCCCCATTCAGACTTCCCTTGTCCGCATTCTAAGTGTCTGGCTCAGTATGGAATGGCTTCTCTGGTGTCCCAACTTAGAAACTCTACATTACTCCAGTCTCACATGCCTGCCCCCTTCTTGGATCCCTCCCCATCAGTGAAACAGAGTCAAACCTCATTTCTCTAGTATCTCCAATATCCAGCAATGCTGTTCTAGACCATGATGTTAAAGGAAAAACTGTACAACTTGTGGCATAAATTCACATCTAGAGCTGACCATCCTTTTCATACTTTAATAGTATTCAATAGTCTGCCATATAAAAAGGAAATCAAATTCTTTATTATACACTGCCATCACTAACACAACACCCTGTTGTTACTCATGACTGCGACCACTACCATCCATCCCACCCACTGAATCCAAACCTAAATTAAACATCAGCTTCTTTTTTCTTTTCCAGAATGAGAAAGTGTTGTGAAAAAAATCCCCATTCAGACTTCTCCTTGTCCTTATTCTAAGTGTCTGGCTCAGTATGGAATGGCTTCTCTGGTGCCCCATCTTAGAAAATCTACATTACTCCAGTCTCACATGCCTGCCCCCTGCTTAGATCCCGCCCCATCATGAAACAGAGTCAAAAATCACTTCTCTAGGATCTCCAATGTCCAACAATTCTGTTCTACACCATGATGTTAAAGGAAACAATGTACCAGTTGTGGCATAAAATTCACATCTTGACCTGACCATCCTTTCCATACTTTAATAATATTCAATAGTCTGCCATATAAAAAGGAAATCAAATACTTAATTATACACTGCCATCACTAACACAACACCCTGTTACTCATGACTGCGACCTCCACCATCCATCCCACCTACCCCCAATACGATCATAAATTCACTTTTGGACTTACAGTTTCTTCATCCACCCATCTGTTTGGAGCCTTACTCCTTATCTCTACTAGTCTATAATGTCATCTTATTAAGTTTCGCTATCTGAGGCAACAGACAATGCTGAAGGGGGCCTGGCCTCTATTTATACTCTTTAGGGTAATGAGGAGCCACTCCCTTCAGCTCTGGTTGCCCAAATTCTGTGGTTGCCATGGCGTGGCTTGACATCACAATGCCTCAGCTAGACCATCCAGGAGGGGCGGGGGTAGCAGAAGATGCAGAAATCTCACACACTCTGGTTATAAAACAGAGACCTTCCTCTTCACTCCTAAAATTTTTCCCAAACTGTCCTCTCTCTCTCTCATTTCCTGTAGTTCCATTACAGTCCAGCATAGGGCAGGGAGGTGGTGTTTCCTCTAAGACAATTCCCATACTCCCCCGTCATTTGAGTGGTCCATTCCACTATGTTCAGTTGCTACAATTTCCTAGGATTTTGAGTGTTGTTTTAATGGATGTTTTATTTTAGAACAGTTCCACATTTACAGAAAAGTTGTGCAGGTAATAACCATGTACTCCATACCCAATTTCCCTTATTACTAACATCTTACTTATGTTTGGGCAAATGTAACATGAAGTGAATCATCCGTGAAACAGAGTGAAACCTCAATTCTCTAGTATCTCCAATATCCAGCAATGCTGTTCTAGACCAAGTTGTTCAAGGAAAAACTGGGTCAGTTGTGGCATAAAACTTCAGACCTTGAGCTGACCATCCTTTCAAGAATTTAACAATATTCAATAGTCTACCATGTAAAAAGGAAATCACATGCATTATTATACACTGCCAGCACGAACACAACACCCTGTTCCTCATGACTGCGACCACTACCATCCATCCCACCCACCGAATCCAAACATAAATTAAACATCAGCTTCTTTTTTCTTTTCCAGTATGAGAAAGTGTTGTGAAAAAAATCCCCATTCAGACTTCCCTTGTCCGCATTCTAAGTGTCTGGCTCAGTATGGAATGGCTTCTCTGGTGTCCCAACTTAGAAACTCTACATTACTCCAGTCTCACATGCCTGCCCCCTTCTTAGATCCCTCCCCATCAGTGAAACAGAGTCAAACCTCATTTCTCTAGTATCTCCAATATCCAGCAATGCTGTTCTAGACCATGATGTTAAAGGAAAAACTGTACAACTTGTGGCATAAATTCACATCTAGAGCTGACCATCCTTTTCATACTTTAACAGTATTCAATAGTCTGCCATATAAGAAGGAAATCAAATTCTTTATTATACACTGCCATCACTAACACAACACCCTGTTGTTACTCATGACTGCGACCACTACCATCCATCCCACCCACTGAATCCAAACCTAAATTAAACATCAGCTTCTTTTTTCTTTTCCAGAATGAGAAAGTGTTGTGAAAAAAATCCCCATTCAGACTTCTCCTTGTCCTTATTCTAAGTGTCTGGCTCAGTACGGAATGGCTTCTCTGGTGCCCCATCTTAGAAAATCTACATTACTCCAGTCTCACATGCCTGCCCCCTGCTTAGATCCCGCCCCATCATGAAACAGAGTCAAAAATCACTTCTCTAGGATCTCCAATGTCCAACAATTCTCTTCTACACCATGATGTTAAAGGAAACAATGTACCAGTTGTGGCATAAAATTCACATCTTGACCTGACCATCCTTTCCATACTTTAATAATATTCAATAGTCTGCCATATAAAAAGGAAATCAAATACTTAATTATACACTGCCATCACTAACACAACACCCTGTTACTCATGACTGCGACCTCCACCATCCATCCCACCTACCCCCAATACGATCATAAATTCACTTTTGGACTTACAGTTTCTTCATCCACCCATCTGTTTGGAGTCTTACTCCTTATCTCTACTAGTCTATAATGTCATCTTATTAAGTTTCGCTATCTGAGGCAACAGACAATGCTGAAGGGGGCCTGGCCTCTATTTATACTCTTTAGGGTAATGAGGAGCCACTCCCTTCAGCTCTGGTTGCCCAAATTCTGTGGTTGCCATGGCGTGGCTTGACATCACAATGCCTCAGCTAGACCATCCAGGAGGGGCGGGGGTAGCAGAAGATGCAGAAATCTCACACACTCTGGTTATAAAACAGAGACCTTCCTCTTCACTCCTAAAATTTTTCCCAAACTGTCCTCTCTCTCTCTCATTTCCTGTAGTTCCATTACAGTCCAGCATAGGGCAGGGAGGTGGTGTTTCCTCTAAGACAATTCCCATACTCCCCCGTCATTTGAGTGGTCCATTCCACTATGTTCAGTTGCTACAATTTCCTAGGATTTTGAGTGTTGTTTTAATGGATGTTTTATTTTAGAACAGTTCCACATTTACAGAAAAATTGTGCAGGTAATAACCATGTACTCCATACCCAATTTCCCTTATTACTAACATCTTACTTATGTTTGGGCAAATGTAACATGAAGTGAACCATCCGTGAAACAGAGTGAAACCTCAATTCTCTAGTATCTCCAATATCCAGCAATGCTGTTCTAGAAAAAGTTGTTCAAGGAAAAACTGGACCAGTTGTGGCATAAAACTTCAGACCTTGAGCTGACCATCCTTTCAAGAATTTAACAATATTCAATAGTCTACCATGTAAAAAGGAAATCACATGCATTATTATACACTGCCAGCACGAACACAACACCCTGTTCCTCATGACTGCGACCACTACCATCCATCCCACCCACCGAATCCAAACATAAATTAAACATCAGCTTCTTTTTTCTTTTCCAGTATGAGAAAGTGTTGTGAAAAAAATCCCCATTCAGACTTCCCTTGTCCTCATTCTAAGTGTCTGGCTCAGTATGGAATGGCTTCTCTGGTGTCCCAACTTAGAAACTCTACATTACTCCAGTCTCACATGCCTGCCCCCTTCTTGGATCCCTCCCCATCAGTGAAACAGAGTCAAACCTCATTTCTCTAGTATCTCCAATATCCAGCAATGCTGTTCTAGACCATGATGTTAAAGGAAAAACTGTACAAGTTGTGGCATAAATTCACATCTAGAGCTGACCATCCGTTTCATACTTTAACAGTATTCAATAGTCTGCCATATAAAAAGGAAATCAAATTCTTTATTATACACTGCCATCACTAACACAACACCCTGTTGTTACTCATGACTGCGACCACTACCATCCATCCCACCCACTGAATCCAAACCTAAATTAAACATCAGCTTCTTTTTTCTTTTCCAGAATGAGAAAGTGTTGTGAAAAAAATCCCCATTCAGACTTCTCCTTGTCCTCATTCTAAGTGTCTGGCTCAGTATGGAATGGCTTCTCTGGTGTCCCAACTTAGAAACTCTACATTACTCCAGTCTCACATGCCTGCCCCCTTCTTGGATCCCTCCCCATCAGTGAAACAGAGTCAAACCTCATTTCTCTAGTATCTCCAATATCCAGCAATGCTGTTCTAGACCATGATGTTAAAGGAAAAACTGTACAACTTGTGGCATAAATTCACATCTAGAGCTGACCATCCTTTTCATACTTTAACAGTATTCAATAGTCTGCCATATAAAAAGGAAATCAAATTCTTTATTATACACTGCCATCACTAACACAACACCCTGTTGTTACTCATGACTGCGACCACTACCATCCATCCCACCCACTGAATCCAAACCTAAATTAAACATCAGCTTCTTTTTTCTTTTCCAGAATGAGAAAGTGTTGTGAAAAAAATCCCCATTCAGACTTCTCCTTGTCCTTATTCTAAGTGACTGGCTCAGTATGGAATGACTTCTCTGGTGCCCCATCTTAGAAAATCTACATTACTCCAGTCTCACATGCCTGCCCCCTGCTTAGATCCCGCCCCATCATGAAACAGAGTCAAAAATCACTTCTCTAGGATCTCCAATGTCCAACAATTCTGTTCTACACCATGATGTTAAAGGAAACAATGTACCAGTTGTGGCATAAAATTCACATCTTGACCTGACCATCCTTTCCATACTTTAATAATATTCAATAGTCTGCCATATAAAAAGGAAATCAAATACTTAATTATACACTGCCATCACTAACACAACACCCTGTTACTCATGACTGCGACCTCCACCATCCATCCCACCTACCCCCAATACGATCATAAATTCACTTTTGGACTTACAGTTTCTTCATCCACCCATCTGTTTGGAGCCTTACTCCTTATCTCTACTAGTCTATAATGTCATCTTATTAAGTTTCGCTATCTGAGGCAACAGACAATGCTGAAGGGGGCCTGGCCTCTATTTATACTCTTTAGGGTAATGAGGAG